>NC_081556.1:141432821-141652821 GCF_963082655.1 Stomoxys calcitrans | reverse complement strand
TAAGACCCTATAAAATATATATATTCTTGATCGTTTCGACAATCTGAGTCGAACTAGCCATGTCCGTCCATCCGCTTGTCGAAATCACTATAGCGGTCGAACGCGTAAAGCTAGCCGCTTAAAATTTTGCACAGATACTTAATATTGATGTAGGTCGTTGAAGATTGCAAATGGGCAATATCTGTTCAGATTTGGATATAGCTCCCATATAAACCGATCTCCCGATTTTACATCTTGAGCCCCTGGGAGCCGCAATTTTCCATTTCCAACAACTGTGCCACGTACGGTCTAAATCGGTCTATAACCTGATATAGCTCCCATATAAATCCGATTCGGCTGAAATTTTGTATATAGTGTTCCAACTGTGCCAAGTTCGGTGCAAATCGGTCTATAACCTGATATAGCTTCCATATAAACTGATCTCCCGATTTGACTTCTTGAGCCCCTGAAAGCCGCAATTTTTGTCCGATTTGGCTGACCCACTCGACTTAGACCCAGATACCTGTGAACGCATCCCATTTAAGTCGCAGATTTCCTGGGTCTTGACACTCAAAAGAATCAAGCAGACGAAAGATAGAACACAGCAAACTGCTACAACAACAACCATATAGTATTATAGGTCTGACAACTACAGTATACAACCGTCCGCCCGTCCGTCTGTCTGTCGAAAGCGCGCTAACTTCCGAAGGAGTGAAGCTAGCCGCTTGAAATTTTGCACAAATACTTCTTATTAGTGTAGGTCGGTTGGTATTGCAAATGGGCTATATCGGTCCATGTTTTGATATAGCTGCCATATAAACCGATCTTGGGTCTTGACTTCTTGAGCCTCTAGAGTGCTCAATTCTTATCCGATTGGAATGAAATTTTGCACGACGTGTTTTGTTATGATATCCAACAACTGTGCCAAGTATGGTTCAAATCGGTCCATAACCTGATATAGCTGTCATATAAACCGATCTTGGGTCTTGACTTCTTGAGCCTCTAGAGGGCGCAATTCTTATCCGATTGGAATGAAATTTTGCACGACGTGATTTGTTATGATATCCAACAACTGTGACAAATATGGTTCAATTCGGTCCATAATCTGATATAGCTGCCATATAAACCGATCTTGGGTCTTGACTTCTTGAGCCTCTAGAGGGCGCAATTCTTATCCGATTGGAATGAAATTTTGCACGACGTGTTTTGTTATGATATCCAACAAATGTGAAAAGTATGGTTCAAATCGGTCCATAACCTGATATAGCTGTCATATAAACCGATCTTGGGTCTTGACTTCTTGAGCCTCTAGAGGGCACAATTCTTATCCGATTGGAATGAAATTTTGCACTACGTGTTTTGTTATGATATCCCACAACTGTGCTAAATTAGGTTCAAATCGGTCCATAACCTGATATAGCTGTCATATAAACCGATCTTGGGTCTTGACTTCTTGAGCCTCAAGGGTTCGGAATTCTTATCCGATTGGAATGAAATTTTGCACGACGTGTTTTGCTATGATATCCAACAACTGTGCCAAGTATGGTCCAAATCGGGTCATAAACTGATATAGCTGCCATATAAACCGATCTGGGGACTTGACTTCTTGAGCATCTAAAGGGCGTAATTCCTATCTAATTTGGCTGGAATTTTACATGACGTATTTTATTTTCAACAACTGTGTCAAATAAGGTTCAATTCGGTCCATAATCTGATATAGCTGCCATATAAACCGATCTTGGGTCTTGAATTCTTGAGCCTCTAGAGGGCGCAATTCTTATTCGATTGGAATGAAATTTTGCACGACGTGTTTTGTTATGATATCCAACAAATGTGCCAAGTATGGTTCAAATCGGTCCATAACCTGATATAGCTGTCATATAAACCGATCTTGGGTCTTGACTTCTTGAGCCTCTAGAGGGCACAATTCTTATCCGATTGGAATGAAATTTTGCACGACGTGTTTTGTTATGATATCCAACAACTGTACCAAGTATGGTTCGAAGCGGTCCATAACCTGATATAGCTGCCATATAAACCGATCTGGGATCTTGACTTCTTGAGCCTCTAGAGGTCGCAATTATTTTCCGATTTGCCTGAAATTTTGGACGACAGATCCTATCTTGACCATACGTGTTTAATATGGTCTGAATCGGTCTATAGCCCGATACAGCTCCCATATAAATCGATCTCTCTATTTTACTTCTGGTTCTTTGTAAAAAAAATTCATAGATTTTTCCAGAATATCAAAGTTTATGTAATTCGCAAGTAAAATATTGTTTTAACATAATTAAAAATTCACGAAAAATGCTTAGGGGTAGATTTAATGCTCCATGGCATGTTTCAAATGAAAATTTTATTTTCATTTAAAGCATAGCGAAACCGTCTTTTTTTTGTTTTGTTTCAAAAACCACAAAAAAGGCCAAAAAATTTTGGTTCCATAATAGAGTGAAAAAACTTAAAATTAAATCGAGAATGAAAAGAGCATACCCGACAATTTCCATGGCTACAAGCATTGTTTGATACAAACAAGATGAATGAGTGATGCGAGCAAAAACTGTTGTGGATGTTTTTTTTTCCCACAAACAGAATTAAAACATATGCATGCAACCATACTGCAGGAAATTAATGGTGCGTCATGCCTAAAGCCCAGTACTAAGATCATTCGCACGAAAATCGTCTATTAATTGATTGCGAAATTATACAGTAAATATTATAGCATACAATATTCATGGTTTGGCCGGTAAAAATCTTCACCACAGGTTTTTTGAATACTTAGAGCAGTTCGACATTTTTATTCTTTCGGAGACGCATGTTGAGAAGAAAAATCAAGAAAATTATACAAAAAAATTTAAAAATTTTAAAATTTACTGGAACTTTGCTACCAGAAATAGCAATAGAGGGAGAGGTATTGGTGGTCAACTGTATGGAATACGAAATGATTTGGAGGAAAATGGTTTCAAGCATGTATTTTCAAATCGAGGAAATCAAGATGTGCTGCAATGCGAATTTAATTCGATCCGTTTTGAAATTTTACCGGTTTATCTTAGAGGAGCGAATTGGAATCAAGATTTCGAAAATTTAAAGGCGGCTGTGGATAGTTCTGAAGACACTGGAATTGTAGTTGGGGATCATAATATTCGGATCGGAGAAGAACAAGAACTGCCTTTAGAACTACTGGAAGATCGTAGTATGAGTAACATCAGGCGCTCGAAAGATAAAACAATTACTCCAAATGGAAAAAAATACGTTGAGTTTTGTAATAATAATGGTCTAGTGATTTTAAATGGGAGGATGCCAGGAGATGAAGAAGGTAAATTTACTTTTCTAAATAGAAATGGTAGTTCTGTAATTGATGTGTGTGCCGTATCTCTGAATATGTTGACTTATGTTAAGACTTTTCGAGTCTGACCACCTGCCTGTAATTCTGGAACTAGCTATGCCGTACACAAGTCAGAGAATGCCACAAAAAGGTAATCTCCTGCCAAAATTAACTTGGAAAGAAGCAAAGAAAGAAACATTTCATAACAATTTAAACCAACAACTGTGCGCTCTGCCATTGAATCCCAGGTTGGAAGATTTTATAAAAACGATCTATGAGTCATATCCTAGCTGTTTAAATAACAAGAAATATCTTTTCAAAAACAAATGGTTTGACAAGGATTGCTCAAAAAGTAGAAAGAAGGCAATGAGTACGCTCAATAAATTTAGGAAGTCTGATAAAATATGCGACAAGAATGCCTACGTCGAACAGAAGAAAGAATACGAGAAGCTATGTAAAGTCAAAAAAATTGATTATTATAAAAGTATTGCGGAAAAGATGGACACGGTATCTGATAGTAAAACCTGGTGGAAAATTGCAAAGGAAATTAGACAAATCGACAGAGATACAAGCTGTTGCATCTCTGCGAACATATTAAAAAGCTATTTTGAACGCCTTTTGAATCCGTTATGCAATACCGAACCAATGTATTATGCTCCCAATAACTTAACCGATCTACTGCTTGATAGAGAGTTCTCCGTTGGCGAGATTAAGGAACAGCTTAGAAATGTCGGGACAAACAAAGCACCAGGAGAAGATCGCGTCCCATACGAGTTTTTTATGCACGCGACAGACGAATTCTTAGGAAAATTATGCAATGCCTTCACTAATATTTTGAACGGTTTTGACGACTTCGAAATATTCCGCACAGGTATCATATTCCCAATTCATAAAAAAGGAAACCTAGACGAAGTGAGTAACTATCGAGGTATCACTTTCATGAACTGCATAGGGAAACTTATGATAGGAATGATCAACTGTAGGATAGTGGACTGGCTAAACCGATATCAAATATTGAACGAATATCAGGCGGGATTTAGAAAAGGATACTCTACAGTGGACAATATCTTTAATCTCTCAGCTATAATTAATATTAAATTACACGACAATAAAAAGGTTTATGCTTTTTTCGTCGATTTTAAGGCCGCATTTGATAGAGTGCCAAGAGGACTGTTAATATATAAACTGCACGAAATCGGTCTGTCATCTAAAATTACCCGCTTTGTAGAAAAAATCTATGAGAACACAAGGTCTGCAGTTTGGTCAGGCTCCCAAATGTCGGAATATTTTGACACATGTACTGGAGTTAAACAAGGCTGTTTATTGTCGCCAACCCTCTTTGCCATTTACCTTAATGATTTACATGAACACTTGGAGGGAGGACTTCAAGTGGATCAAACTAACATTCGTCTATTAATGTACGCGGATGATATAATAATAATGTCGGATAATCCGAGAACTTTACAACAAATGATCTACAACTTGGAATCTTACTGTGATAAATGGGGAATGGAAGTTAACCAGATAAAATCTGAGATAATGGTATTTAGGAAAGGCGGAAAACTTTCCACAAACGAAAAATGGGCATACAAAGGCGAACTGATCAGAATAGTAAATGAATACAAGTACCTGGGACTGATACTAACTCCGAAATTATCATTTACTAAACACCTGTCAAAGAAAGAAGAAGCTGCAAAAATTGCTCTTAATTCCACATGGAAACATTTTATTGCTAAACCATCCGTTAACCTAACCTCGAAGTGGAAAATGTTTTTAGCCGTTTGTCGCTCTATACATAGCTACGGTGCGCAGATATGGGGAAATTCCTACTTTAATGAGGTAGAAAAACTCTACCGATACTTTATTAAAAAAATATTGAAACTTCCAGAGGCCACTCCAAACTACGTAATCGCTCTTGAGACAGGATACGAACCTGGTTACATATATACTTATTCTTTGCACTTACAATACTTGTCGAAAGTGTTATTCGATCTCGAGAGCCACAGACTGCCACATATACTAGCCGAAAAACTTGCAAACAAAAATCTAGCCTGGTTTAACGATTATAGTACCCAACTCTCGTTGCATAACATAAATAGTAATAATGTAAAAATAAATAAAAAATCTTGGATGAGTGCAGCACAGCAACTTTTAATGGACATGAAAGCCAATAAGTTTAATGATCACTTACAAAAAGCGCAGCAAAGTGAAAACAGAATATATAAATACCTCGATTACAATGTTGGCCCCATGTATTGCACAGAAAAATTCAGCCAAGAACAAATAACTTTGATTCTGAAAGCTAGAGGTGATCTAATGTGGTTGAACTTTAATAAATATAGGACCTCGAATGAACAAAGATGTTCATTGTGTAATTTGGGAGAAGCAGAAAATTTAGTCCATTTCATTGGCCGCTGTCCAGTATTAGCAAATATGAGAGTTAGACATTTTAATAGAACTCTATTGGATCAAACCGAAATTATTAGCATACTAAATGGTGGTGAAGGTTTTTGCTGGGTGAATTTACTAAACTTCTTAAAGGAAGCAAGAAAATATAGAAATATGTTAATAGAAGAGTTTAATTACTAATTAAGAATAAAATTAAACAGAAAAATATAATAACTCAATACTCCGGCAGACGGTTTAATTATAAACCATGCTGTAAAATTCTTTATTATCAATAAGATATTTTTTGTAAAAAAAAAAAATAAAAAAAAAAATCAAATTGATTGCGAAATGTGCCGCATTCTTTGGGACTATGTTACACAAACAAAAGTCTTACAATGACACACAAACAAAGGCAAATATTGTGAAACCTACAACGGCATACTCCACTCCGCTGACCCAGTTTCATAAAGTAAGCACTCCCCGATAGCTTGGCAGCGCAATGCCAAACCTTTACCCACTCCATGGAAAGAGCCGCAATAACCGTACAACCCCCAAGGAAACCATGGCACCACCAGGAGTGCCAAAAAGTTACTGAAGCCAAGAATGCAGCATACAGGGCAACGTTACAGTCAATAGCAACGCGCCAGGTGAAGGAGAGATATCGGGAGAAAAGGAGAGAGGAAACACGTTTCTTCCGTAAGAAGGAAATGAAAAGACGTTAGTGTGAGCGAATCGAGATGTTCAGTAGCCAGAATGAAATCCAAAAGTTCTACCAAAGAATTAAACATCAACCTAATGGCTTTGATACAGGCACATACTCTTGCAGAGAAAAAGAAGACAAATAAAGTTCGGCGGGGCCGAATCTTATATACCCTCCACCATAGATCGCATTTGTCGAGTTCTTTTACCGATATCTCTTTTTAGGCAAACAAAGGATAAAAGAAAAGAATTGATTTAATATTGGAGCAATATTAAGTTATGGTCCTATTCGGACCATAACAGAATTGAATGTTGGAGACCATAGTAAAAGTCATTGTGTAAAATTTCTGCCAATTTGTGTAAGAATTGCGTCCTTAAGGGGCTCAAGAATTAAAGTAGAAAGATTAGTTTATAAGGGAGCTGTATCAGGCTAAAGACCAATTCGGACCCTATTTGACACGTATGTTAATGGTCATGGGAGAAGCCGTTGTACAAAATTTCAGCTAAATCAGATAATAATTGCGCCCTCTGGAGGCTCAAAAAGTCAAGACCCCAGATCGGTTTAAATGGCAGCTACATCAGGTTATGGATCAATTTGAACCATATTTGACACAGTTGTAAGAAGTAATAACAAAACACCTCATGTTAAATTTGAGCAAAATCGGATAAGAATTGCGCCCTCTAGTGGCTCAAGAAGTCAATATTCAATATAGATTTAGAGTATACTTATCACAGTTATTAGAAGTCATAACAAAACACCTCATGCAAAATTTCAGCCATATCGGATAAAATTGCAAATTGCGCCCTCTAGTGGCTCAATAGGTCAATATTCAATATCGGTTTATATGGCAGCTATATCAGGTTATGGATCGATTTGAACCATAATTGACACAGTTATTAGAAGCCATAACAAAACACCTCATGCAAAATTTCAGCCAAATCGGATAAAATTGCAAATTGCGCCCTCTAGTGGCTCAAGAAGTCAATATTCAATATCGGTTTATATGGCAGCTATATCAGGTTATCGACCGATTTAAAGCATATTTATCATAGTTGTTGAAAGTCATAACTTAACTCGTCGTGCAAAATTGCAGCCAAATCGGATAGGAATTGCGCCCTCTAGAGGCTCAAGAATTCAAAACTCCAGATAGGTTTATATGACAGCTATATCAGGTTATGCACCGATTGGAACCATAATTGACACAGTGGTTGAAAATCATAACAAAACACATTATGCAAAATTTCACCTTATGCCAAATCGGATATGAATTGTGCCCTCTAGAGGTTCAAGAAGTCAAGACCCAAGACATTGTTAGTTCAACTCAAAATGTCGAGACGATCAAGAATATATAAACTTTGTGGGGTCCTAGATCAATATTTCGAGGTGTTACAAATGGAATGACTAGATTACTATACCTCCATCCTTTGGTGGTGGGTATAAATATATCTTGTTGTGGATTGTACTCAAAGTTAACTAATAAAGAAATGCATATAAAACAAGTAAAAAGGTATTAAGTTGGGCCGGGCCGAACTTTGGTTACCCACCACCTCGGGTATAGATGTAAACCCCTTTTCGTCACAATCCGGTGAAAATTGGATAACTTATGCACCCAAATTCGGCACGGACATTGAGTGGTCTAATAAATATAAGTCACTGTTGAATTTTGTATTTCAAATTTTAACAAAATCGGGTAATAAATAAAGCTTTTATGGACTTCAGACCCTTAATCGGGAGATCGGTCTATATGGCAGCTATATCTAAATATAGTCCGATCTGAACCAAATTTAGGTTCTAAAACTACTCACTGTTTCAAATTTCAGTGAAATCGGATAAAAAATAAAGCTTTTATGGGCTTCAGACCCTTAATCGGGAGATCGGTCTATATGACAGCTACATCTAAATATAATCCGATCTGAACCATATATGGGTCCTATATTAGAAGGTGTTAATCTACTTACTGTTTCAAATTTCAGCGAAATCGGTTAAAAAATAAAGCTTTTATGGGTTTCAGACCCTTAAGCGGGAGATCGGTCTATATGACAGCTATACCCAAATATAGTTCGAGACGAACCATATTAAGGTCAGATGTCGGGAGGATTAAAATAACCCAATGTTTCAAATTTCAGTGAAATTGGGGAATAAAAAAAAGCTTTTATGGGCTTCAGACCCTTTATCGGCAGAGCGGTATACATGTCGGCTATATATAAATATACTCCGATATGACCATATTTGGGTCAAATGTCGGGAGGCCTAAAACTACTCACCGTTTCATATTTCAGCAAAATCGGATGAAAAATAAAGCATTTATGGGCATTAGACTCTTTATCGGCAAATCGGTCTATATAGCAGCTATATCCAAATATGGTCCGATATGGCCCGTTCAAGAACTTAACGAGCGTGCTTCAAAAAGACGTATCTGTACCAAATTTCAGCTCAATATCTCAATTTTTGAAGGCTGTAGAGTGATTACAACAGACGGACGGACAGACACACGGACATCGTTAAATCGTCTTAGAATTTTACAACGATCCGAAATATATATATTTTGTAGGGTCGGAAATTGATATTTCAATGTGTTGCAAACGGAATGACTAAATGATTAAACCCCATATCCTACGGTGGTGGGTATAAAAAACGAAAGGAAACGAAAGGAAAGGAAGGAAAAAGGAAACAAAGTGTCTGAAAAAAGGCGTAGCACCTGAAATATGATAATCTTCAGGAATTCTCAACCGTATTGCAGCCTGATATGCAACAACATGTTTCTCCATGATGTTGCAAATTGCAAATGCATAGCATCATTAAAACTTGATACTCGGCTTTTTTAATTGTTTTTCTTTCATTCAAAGTGCCATTCCAATCAAATGGAATAATTGCAGAAATCAAAGAAACTCTAAAGAATTTGGCACACATCAAAGAAACTCTAAAGAATTTTCCACAAAAATTCTCTTTTAAATGGCAGCGGTAGCAAATGCTTTTCGATGTTGGGGAACCACAATCAACCCCCTATAAAAAAAGGGTTAGGCTTCATGCTGTGCAATATTTAGGAAAGTGTCATACTAAACCAAATAAAATGTCATAGCTTTGATGGTATGTACTTACACATCACTTTGTGTGGTATAGACTTGATGGGTTAAGGATTCCAATGCCAGCCATTTGATGGGTAATTTTCCATTGCCAGTCTTTTTGTAAATATTTTCTTGATAAATGTCTCGGCTTAAGCTGGGGAAACATGAAAGGGGAACAAGAGAAGAATTTGATTGAATGACATTTAGTAAGAAATGAATAAATTGAATAATAATCACAATTATGTAAATGGTCATAACTTATATGTGTAAGAGGTTGGTTCAAAAGAAAAGGTGAGCATACAAATTTCTGAGGCTACGCTTTAATAAATTTTTAAGATTTGAGCCAAAGATGAACACTTTTCAAACTTTTGTGGAAACATTGCCTTTAAAGAACAATACTCTTCCACTACTTCTTCACATGGTTGTATACGAAATACATCTGGTGCGAATCGATCTATAAAATATTCTCGCATTAACTTTTTGAGCCTCCACTGGTTGAGATACTTGTGCGATTTGGCATTATATCTTCTACTTTGTCCTCTCAAGTATGACTCACTGTTATACCACACTCAACGAAATTTGCTATTCAAAATAGCAAAAATGTTTGCTAAAACAACAGTTTTGTCTGCTGAAAATAGGAAAGCAATCATGACTGCTGTTTCAGTAAATAGAGGGCTGCTAACATTTCCGTCCACTATTCCAACAACCAAAATCTGCTGTTTCCACTACAAAGTCTGTTAAAATATTGAGCATGTATTACCGTTGGACAGGCAAACAATTTTTGCAACGATAGCAAATAAATTGCTATGCATTAAGCACCAGTATTTACTTGCATGGAATTTCGTTTGTAGTGTTTTACTCTCCCATTTGATATTAGTTTTTATTATACCCTCCACCATAGGATGGGGGTATACTAATTTCGTCATTCTGTTTGTAACTACTCGAAATATTGTCTAGCTAATCCCTCTGGGATTCTGTGAATGACGGCAGAGCATTAAAGAGTAGGTGGATTATTGAGGTTTCCGTCCTCCTGACCACAACACCATACAGTTTTCTAGAATGATAACTGCAGCATGCATGCTCTGACAAGACACCCAATTTAAGTCCACAAAGTTTGCAGATCTTTTTTCACAATTTCACAAATGTTGATACAGCCGAAACGGCGTACTTGTTATACGCATAAGTGCAAAATCCCACTTAAATGAAACTTCTTGAAAAGTGGCATTAATTTTGCGTTTTATTGAATGCAATTAAATTCGCTTAACTGAAATTTTCGCTTTACTGAAATCAGTTTTAACATCCCAAATTTCGTTTTAATATAAGATTGAAATCTCATAAGTGAAAAAGTTATTTCTATGGAAAACTTTAAAAATTTTGAAAAATTTGCGTCACCAATAGAATTTGCATTTGTGACCTTTAGAGTACTAGCTGAAACCGTCCCGCTTCGCTTCGCTTTCATTAATACCATATGTATCTCCCCGGAACAATTTGCGTATTTACTCACAAATACCATACCCTTTACTTGTACCTCGGGGGGGTTTTTAGGTCCCATATTGTCAAGATTGTCCAAAATGTCCATTTGAGTGGGACTTCGGGTAAGTACTGTCCCCCAGGTACTTGGACCACATTTTTAATATCAAATTCGTATTCTATTCTCAAATACCTTTCATTTGGGTACCATATTGTTCCCATTTTTATTTTTGGGTCGTGCTTTTTAGTAGGGGGGAGAGTCCGCCCCCTTCCGATGTCAACAAATTATATTGCTTATTGCTCCTTCCAGGTCATATTCGTAATCTACTCCCTAACACCTTTCATTTGAGTCCCATATTGTCATTAACGTCCAATATCCCAATTTGGTGGTTTTTTGGGTCGGGGCGGCCCCTATGTATCTGGACCCAATATTTACTATCAAATTAGTATTCTACTCCCGAATATCTTTCATTTGAGCCACATATTGTTCCGACCGGTCCACTTTTATTTTTGGGTGGTGTTTTTAGGTAAGGGGGAGAGTCCGTCCCCCCTTCCGATATCAACAAATCATATAGCCTATCGCTCCTTCCAGACCATATTCGTAATCTACTCCCTAATATCTTTGATTAGAATCCCATATTGTCATTAACGTCCAATATCCCTATTTGATGGTTTTTTGGGTCGGGGCGGCCCCTTTGTATCTGGACCCAATATTTAGTACGAAATTAGTACTCTTCTTCCGAATACTTTTCATTTGGGTCCCATATTGTTTCCATCGGTCCACTTTTAGTTTTAGTTGGTGCTTTAAGGTAAGGGGGAGAGTCCGTCCACCCTTCCGATAGCAACAAATTCTATAGCCTATTGCTCCTTCCAGACCATATTCGTAATCTACTCTCTAATACCGTTGATTTGAGTCCCATATTGTCAATTATCGTCCAATATGCCTATTTGATGCTGTTTTGGGGTCGGGCGGCCCTCTAGCTAGCTGGACCCAATATTTTCTATCAAATTAGTACTTTACTCCCGAATATCTTTTATTTGAGCCCCATATTGTCCCGATCGGTCCACTTTTATTTTTAGTTGGTGCTTTAAGGTAAGGGGGCGAGTCCGTCCCCCCTTCCGATAGCAACAAATTTCATAGCCTATTGCTCCTTCCAGACCATATTCGTAATCTACGCTCTAATACCGTTGATTTGAGTCCCATATTGTCATTTATCGTCCAATATGCCTATTTGATGCTGTTTTGGGGTCGGGTGTCCCACTAGGTACACGGACCCAATATTTACTATCAAATTAGTAATCTACTCCCGAATACCTTTAATTTGAGTTCTATATTGTCCCGATTGGTTTACTTTTATTTTTGGGAGGTGCTTTTGGGGTAAGGGGTAGGGCCCGTCCCCTTACGATATCAAAAAATTTTATAGCTTATTGCTCATTCCAGACCATATTCGTAATCTACTCCCTGATACCTTTGATTTGCGTCCCATGTTGTCATTATCGTCTAATATGCTTATTAGAGGGCGTTTTAGGGTCGGGGCGGCCCCCTAGTTACCTGGACCCAATATTTTCTATAAAATTAGTACTCTACTCCCGAATATCTTTCATTTGAGCCCCATATTGTTCCGATCGGTCCACTTTTATTTTTAGTTGGTGCTTTAAGGTAACGGGGAGAGTCCGTCCCCCCTTCCGATATCAACAAATTATATAGCCTTTTGCTCCTTCCAGACCATATTCGTAATCTACGCTCTAATACCGTTGATTTGAGTCCCATATTGTCATTTATCGTCCAATATGCCTATTTGATGCTGTTTTGGGGTCGGGTGTCCCACTAGGTACCTGGACCCAATATTTACTATCAAATTAGTAATCTACTCCCGAATACCTTTAATTTGAGTTCTATATTGTCCCGATTGGTTTACTTTTATTTTTGGGTGGTGCTTTTGGGGTAAGGGGGAGAGTCCGTCCCCTTACGATATCAACAAATTTTATAGCTTATTGCTCATTCCAGACAAAATTCGTAATTTACTCCCTGATACGTTTGATTTGAGTCCCATGTTGTCATTATTATTAGAGGGCGTTTTGGGGTCGGGGCGGCCCCCTAGGTACCTGGACCCAATATTTTCTATCAAATTAGTACTCTACTCCCGAATATAGCTTAGCTGGAAATAAATTGCTTTTATCCAAACTACGCTTAACTGAAAATTACGGATAAGTGAAACCGAATGGGCGCATTTTTAACGTTTTACTGTATTTGGTTTTTTGTTCCACACAAAAGGTTAATCGTTATCTTTTCTTTGAGTAAAGTTCCGAATAACACTTTGCTTTGAGCAAACTTATCAATAATTGACCTTTAAGAACTATGGTATTATAACAAAGGACACTTGAAAAGGTTATGAGATTTGATTGCCATGATAATTACCCGAAATCAGCTATTTTCACAGTTCGATCTGGAGCCACCAGGACATTGCGGGCCGCAAGGTCACGATGCACAACTTTATTTTTCGCCAGAAAATCCTGTCATTAAATACACAAAATGCCGTTTGGTATTGAAATGATGTAGAACATACAATAAAAGGTGCAAATTCCAGGAAAAGGAAATTTGTGATGGCAGTTAATTGAATAGACGGAAAGGGGGTGTGAGGATGGAAGCAAATAATTGAGAAACAAAGTTTTACTTACCATGCCAACGGCTACTTGCCTAGCAATATCTAGTAAATCACCGGCCGTCAATGGTATTCGTGTTGTCTGCCATGTATCATCGTCATCATTCAAACGTGGGCCCAGTGGGGTGGGTGAGGGAGATTTGCTGGCCTTGCCTACAGGCAAGGACTTTAAATTTTTTGTACTGCTGCTGCTGGTGCTGTTGAATAGTTTGAAATACGTGGTATTTTCCACTGCTCCTTTGTGAGGAATATTCTCATGAGGTCCAGAGCTAGGCTTATCTGCTGATGCATGACACCTAAGGGTTGGTCGTTGTGGTTTATGGGGCGATTGAGCAGTCAACTGGTGTCTGCAATCGCAATTTTTAATGGCAATAATAGTGTTGTTGCTTAATTTTCCTTTATTCGGGCTATAGACCCTTGGTTCTTGTTGCTCCACTTCTTCTTGTTGTGCCAAAAGGCGGCTCAATTCCTCCTGCTCCCTGCTTCTGGACTCAGTGGCATCGATGTTTGTGATGATAACATCAACATTGCATTTGCAGGAATTAGTGCAGCATCCTTCATAGCCATAGGATTTGTTCTCCGCAGCCGGTGAGCCTAATTCGGATGAGAACGCATTTTGCTGCTGGGCCAAGCCTTGCAACAATTTCAGCTCCTTGGACGATGATGTTGTGCACAATGCCATAGCCATGCTCATACTGCCAATGTTCTCTATGCTCTGTTGCATGCCATTGTTTTGGCCATTTTTATTTAACTCATTATATTTTCTTTTGAACTTCTCAATGACATTTTGACTAATGTTGGCTTTTTCGAAAATAAGCTCCTTGACCATGCTCTTATGACCTTGGTTGCTTTTCTTGGGAGGGATATTTTGTAGTGAATTCGTTTCTTCACTAGCCCAGCTAATTGATGATGGAGCAGCAGGTGGAGGAGGAGAAGATGGCGGTGTTGGTGGTGGTGGGGGCGATGGCAACTCGTCTTCTATGAATAAATTGAATGCCGACAGTTTTTGAAGACGTTTCCCGGCAATATAGGGTAGCTCGACTTCCAATGTTGTTAAGCCAAATAAGGGTCTTCGTCTTTGAAGTTCATGCAAAAATCGCCATTCGTCTCTGGGGAGGAAAAAAGAAAAAAAACCTAATAAGGAGAAATGTACAAGAGCAAATTTTTATTGAGGAAGCGGATTGGAAAGAAAAAACGAAGTTATCATATATGCCATTTATAACATTGGTCAAATTCTTTGTCATAATGTTATCGGGCATATTTTCTGCCGTATCGTATAAGAATTGCGCCCTCTAGAGGCTCAATAAGTCAATATCCATGCCAAGTATGGGCCGCAAAGTGTCGCATCAAGATGCCCCCATTATACTCGCAGTTCATGTTGTTGTTGTAGCCATATTTTCATGTGAAGGTGGCGATCCTCGTCAAGCTACTGTAGTTGAGTAAGGTTGAACAGGGTGGCCATTGGTTATTTAAAGGCGCCAATAACACGCCTTGTCAAATCGAGCATCATAGGCACCCAGTATTTGTGCAAGAGCCGGTGCCGCGCTGCCTCTCACTGAGACTCTCCGCTTGATACCGCTGAGTGTTCGTCACAAGCTACTACGTATGGAGCATTCCTCTATCCGCAACCTGTGGACGCGGACGGTAGCTCGCAGCTAAGCTTCTCGTGACAGCAATGAACAACACACAGATCGTACCTCAAGGTTCCAACCTGTGTGGTGTTCACAGCTATTCCGTGCCGCAGTTTAAAATTTGTATGAGTGGACCCTCTTCAGAGTTCCACACATGTTCGGAAATCCGCTCGTTAACCAGATCCTCCAACTTGGGACTGATGATCTGGTGGACTGCTGATATCGATGACTGCATATGTCAGCTCACCTCAGTTGTGCTTCCTTGCCGCGTAAGAGGGCGGCTCTTAAAAGGCTTTGAAATTTTTGCGTAATAGGTAGTTCTTATTCCGTGATAGTTTTCTTTGAGGAGCAAAATGAAAACACGTCTGCTTCATTTAACGGTTAACTTCGATTTTGTAGTTAAAACACCAAATGTTGTTAGTTAAAATAGCAGAGTGAAATGTTCGCTAAAACAGCTGTTATATGTTTAGTAACGCAGCAGTCAAGCATACACAGAAAAACTCGCCAAAAATATTCAATTAAAAATTTAATTGAGAAAATAAGTAAAAGAAGTATGTTGTGGGTACCCAAGATTCGGACCCGGCCGGTCCGATCCGAATCTTGGATTCCGCTTAAAATGTAACCTTATTAACTAAGTTTGCATTTCAATTATTTTGGCCTCAAGAAGTCCTATTGGGATATCGATATTAAGGGGGGCCTTTTTCACCATATTGACCGATTCGGATAAAACTTGGAAATTGAGGTTTCTTAAGGCTCAAGAGGTCAAATCCGGGATCAGTTTATATGGTGGCTTTATCTTTTTATAGGCCGCTTCGGATCATGAATGTTGAAAGTCATAACTCAAGTCTTTGTTTCAAATTTCAGCCAGAGGCTTTTAAAGGCTCAAGAAGTCAAATCTGGGGATCAGTTTATATGGTGGCTTTATCTCTTTATAGGCCGCTTCGGATCATGGATGTTGACAGTCATAACTCAAGGCTTTGTTTCAAATTTGAGCCACATCAGATGAAAATTGAGGCTTTTAAAGGCTCAAGAAGTCAAATCCGGGGATCGGTTTATATGGGGGCTGTCTGTCGAAAGCACGCTAACTTTCGAAGGAGTTCAGCTAGGTGCTTGAAATTTTGCACAAATACTTCTTATCAGTGTAGGTTGGTTGGGATTGTAAATGAGCTATATTGGTCCATGTTTTGATATGGCTGCCATGTAAGCCAATCTTGGATCTTGACTTCTTGAGCCCCTAGAGGGTGCAATTCTCATCCGATTTGGCTGAAATTTTGCATGAGATGTTTTATTATGACTTTCAACAACTGTACTAAGTATGGTTTAAATCGGTACATAACCTGATATAGCTGCCATATAAACCGATCTTGGATCTTGACTTCTTCAGCCACTAGAGGGCGCAATTATTATCCGATTTGGTTGAAATTTTGCACGAGTTGGTTTGTTATGACTTCCAACAACTGTGCTTAGTATGGTTTTAATCGGTACATAACCTGATATAGGTGTCATATAAACCGATCTTAAACCTCTAGTTTTTTTATCCAATTTGGCTGAAATGTTTTATAAAGTGTTCTGTTATGACTTTCAACAACTGTGCTTAGTATGGTTCAAATCGGTCTTTAACCTGATAAAACTGCCATATAAGCCGATCTTGGATCAGAGGGCGTAATTCTCATCTGATTTGGCTGAAATTCTACGACAGCTTCTCCATGACCTTCAACATATGTGTCAAATATGGTCTTAATCGATCTATAGCCGGATGCAGCTCCCATATAAACCGATCTATCGATTATGCTTCTTGAGTCTCTACAAGGCGCAATTCTTATTCGAATGAACTGAAATATTACTCAATGTCTTCTACTATGGTCTTCAACATTCAATTCATTTATGGTCCAAATAGGACTATTCCTTGATATAGCTCAAATAGCATAACATTTCTTACCCATTATTCTTAGTTTACCTAAAAAGTGATACCCCGCAAAGAACTCGACAAATTCGATCCTTGAGGGTATATAAGATTCGGCTTGGTCGAACTTAGCACGCTTGTTGCCGTTTTCAATTAAAATTAAATTTTTTAATTGAATCTGTCAATTTTTTTCTATCACTATCGTGATTGAAAATTTTGTAATTTTCAATCAAAAAATTAATTGATTCAATAATTTTTTTAATCGAATCTTAACAAATTTTCAAATATAGTTCTACATTAGGTTCAATTAACAGCTAAAATGTCCCCTGCATTATGAAGGGAAGAAGATTTCAAAGACCAATACATCCCACATTTTCACAAATCTATAACAATACCAGCCGGTGCTACGTGCTGGATTAACCTAATGTAGTCTTTCATCGGCCAAGCGCTGCCGCTTCAGTGGAGCAGACCCGGAGTGGAGTTTATTTTTCATACGGGTGCCCACGGACTTTTGCCCAAACAACGCACCTAAAGTTCATGTTCCAGGTTAGGTAAGAGTGGCAGTCCTTTACAGACTCACTTAGACAATTTTTGTCTATTGTGATACCACAGTAGCGACAGATCAAGGCCTCAAACAACGCACCAAAAGTTCATGTTCCAGGAGGTAAACATCTGTGTTAGGTTAGGTAAGAGTGGCAGTCCTTTACAGACTCACTTAGACAATTTTTGTCCATTGTGATACCACAGTAGCGACAGATCAAGGCCTCTGTTTGGAATCGAACCCACGACCCCGCACTGGCAATCCAAGCATGCAACCAACTCGACTACCAGAGCGCATCTGTGTACCCCATAAAGAAATTAATTTTAAGTTTCAAAAAAATTCAAAAATTTTTTATTTGGATCAATTAAAAAATTAATTAATTAATTTTTTTAATTTGATCAAAAAAAAAAAATGATTGAAATTTTCAAAAATTTCAATCATTTATTTAATTGAGTAAGCAATTTTTTATTCGAAAATTTGTTCAATTACTTTTTCAAAAATGGTGATTGATATAATCATTTTCGTGATTGAAGCAGTTTCAATTAAAAAAATTAATTGCATCAATTAATTTTGTAATTGAACCTGTATTTTATTTTTTCTATGTAGTTTCTCATTTTTATACAAAAAAATGCCATCTGCTCAATTTTTTACTATTTTGATAGGCAATTTTCGTTGGATGTACCCTGGAATTTCACCGACAATTTTCGCTACTTCTTAACCAAAAAATAATTCATTTGGCATAATTACCTTAAGAAATCCAATAGATTACCAAAGCGGCAATATTCCGTCAAGAGCATCATTGCATTGCTAGAGCGAGTACAATGACCAATAATACCCACAATATTGGGATGTTTTTCCACGGATTTCATAACTTCAATTTCACGGCGAAAGGCACGAATTTCATCGCCGCTAGGATGATCTGCAAATGAATGAAGGCATGAAGTGGGTGAAGAGCAATATTGATTCCCATAGAAAAACTGAGTGGCCGGTAGGATGATTAGGAATGAAGAGAAATCATAACAAATAGAAGAAATGAAAGGTCCCCCCTGCCACAAAATAGGAAAAACCACAACTTTACACACATGTACATTAGGGCGGGTCGATTTTTTAAAGCATATAGCAAAAACTTAAACTACATAATATTCTAAGAAGCTTTTCCGTAGAAACCATGTATCTAAAATATAATTCTAATCCGCGCTTCTCGACTTGAAAACGTATATGCCTCGCCTTTGCAAAAAAAAATAAATGCTAGAAATAATAGCTTTATCCAAGTTGAGAGATGCGGATTAGGATTTAATTTTAAAACCATGGTTTCTTCGGAGACTTATTTTAGATTACGTTTTTGTTTTACCATTTTTATTTATTTATTTTTTTCATCCACACATATCAAGCCGGCCTAATGTACATACTCGTTTATGCTTACCTTTCAACATTTTCACAGCCACTTCATAGCTTGTACTCATTTTGCTATCCTTATAAATGCCGCGTTTCACCAGGCCAAAGGCTCCTTCGCCCAAGACCTCATACAATGTCAATTGGCTTCTATTAATTTCCATTTCATCATTGAACAACGCTGTATTTTCGTGTAGCTGGGAGTCTAGTGACATATTTAAGATATCAGTGGGTGGCTTTTTATCGTTGACGTTAAAAGTGTGCATGAAATCAAAATTGTCCTTTGGATCAGTGGGGGCTTTCTTTTCCAGTTCCTGCATGATAGAGAAATAAAAAAAAATATGAAAGTGGCAATTGACTTGTAGCCATTTAAAAGGCGATTAGATACATAAAATTGTCAACTGATGGAATAAAGATGTTAAAAAAAAAACAAGCAAGAGCGTGCTGAGTTCGGCCGGGCCGAATCTTATATACCCTCCACCATGGAACGCATTTACCGAGTTCTATGTGAGGTATCTCTTTTTAGGCAAACAAAGAATATTGAATAAGAACTGTTATGCTATTGGAGCTATACCAAGTTATAGTCCGATTCGGACCATAAATGAATGCTGAACATTATAGAAGCCATTATGTAACATTTCAGTTCATTCGGATAAGAATTGCGCCTTGTAGGGGCTCAAGAAGCAAAATCGGGAGATAGGTTTATATGGGAGCTTTATCAAGCTATTTATCGATTCAGACCATATTAGACAAGTATGTAGAAGATCATGAGAGAACCCGTTGTACAAAATTTCTGCCAAATCGGATGAGAATTGCGTCCTCTAGAGGCTCAAGAAGTCAAGATCCCAGATCGGTTTATATGGCAGCTATATCAAGTTATGTACCGATTTGCGCCATACTTTAGCAAAGTTATTGGATGTCATAACAAAACACCTCGTGCAAAGTTTCAGTCAAATCGGATGAGAATTGCGCCCTCTAGAGACTCAAGAAGTCAAGACCCATGATCGGTTTATATGGCAGCAATACCAGATTATGAACCGATTTCAATCGTACTTAACACAGTTATTGGAAGTGATACCAAAACACTACGTGCAAAATTTCAGTCAAATCAGACGAGAATTTCGCCCTCTAGAGGCTCAAGAAGTCAAGACCCAAGATCGGTTTATATGGCAGCTATATCAAAACATGGCCCGATTTGAACCATACTATAGCGCAGTAGTTGTAAGTGATAACAAAACTTCACGTGCAAACTTTCAGTCAAATCGGACGAGAATTGCGCCCTCTAGAGGCTCAAGAAGTTCAGACCCAAGATCGGTTTATATGGCAGTTATATCAAAACATGGACCGATTTGGCGCATTTACAATCCCAACTGACCTACACTAATAGAAAGTATTTGTGCAAAATTTCAAGCGGCTGGGGTCTCAGACGAATATTTCAAGGAGTTACAAACAGAATGACGAAATTAGTATACCCCATCGTATGGTGGAGGGTATAAAAAAATTTTAAAGTTGTGATTATCACTATGGTAGCTGGAAAAAAGAACCCAATCACAAAGAATAGTACAAATTACCCCTAGAACAACTAATTGAAGGTAGGAAGATTTGTTTTAGCATACTTTTGTAAATGTATGCAAAACATTCTTTAAGGACTCTTGGGTGATTTGTGAGCAAAAGGACAGTTTTTCATGTTTAAGTTAAAGAGTGTTGAGGAAGCATAATACTCGACAAACAAAAACTTCTAAGTAATTTTTTTGGTGGAGGAAAGTTGCAATGACGAAAGCCTTTAATATTTGATAAGTATTTTGAAGTAAAATTCAGCAGGGCCGAAACTTAAATACACACTTTCACTACAAAGAAAATTAATCGCAAAAAAATGTAAATTAAAAATTTAATTGAAAATAAAATTGCTTTCAATTAAAAAATTAATTGATTCAATCTTTTTCTAATTGAATATGATTTTTTTTTCAATCTCAGTCATGATTTTTATTTATTCCATTTTCAATTAAAACATTAATCAATTCAATTAACTTTATAATTGAATCTGAAATTTTTTTAGTTTTCAATTCAATTAAAAAATTAATTGTTATTAATGAGTTAATTTTACAATTTTTGTTTGTTTCTCTTTCGAGACGAGCTCAATGATCGGAGATGCAAATAGAAAAGGAAAGCCAAAGATAGCAACACACACCTACCACATCCATATTATGTGTGATGGCTTCAAAGGCCGTGCGTTGAGAAAAAAACAAAAATTAATTAAAAAGTTCAAAAATTTCAATCAATTTTTTAATTGAAAAAATTTTCATTACTTTTTGAAACACGGTGATTGATATCATTTTCGTGATTGAAGCCGTTACAGTTAAAAAATTAATTGGATAAATTACAATAAAAAAATTAATTGGATCAATTGAAACAAGTAAAAGCGAGATGAGTTCGTGCAAAATGTCAGCCAAATCGGATAAAAAATTGCGGCATCTAGGGGCACAAGAATACAAATCGGGAGATCGGTTTATATGGGAGCTATATCAGGTTATGAACCGATTTACACCGTACTTAGCACAATTGTTGGAAGTTATAACAGAACACTACGTGCAAAATTTCAACCAAATCGGACAAAAATTGCGGCTTCCAGTGGCTCAAGAAATCAAATCGTGAGAAATCAAATCGTGAGAGATATCTAAATCTGAACCGATATGGCCCATTTGCAATCCCCAACGACCTACATAAATATGAAGTATCTGTGCAAAATTTTAAGCGGCTAGCTTTACGCGTTCGACCGCTATCTTAATTTCAACAGACGGATGGACGGACGGACGGACATGGCTAGATCGGCTCAGAGCGTCGAGACGATCAAGAATATATAAACTTTATGGGGTCTTAGGCGAATATTTCGAGGTTTTACAAACGGAATGGCTAGATTAGTATAACCCCATCCTATGGTGGCGGGTATACAAATTAATTGAATCAATTGGCTACAATTTTAATCAAGACCGTAATTGAAAAAAGAATAGTCTTTTATAAAAAAATGATTGAATCAATTAATTTTTTAATTGAAAACGATTTTTATACCCAACAACGAAGGATGGGAGTTTATTCATTTTGTCATGTTGTCGTTTGCAACACATCGAAATATCCATTTCCGCTATTGTTGTATTGGGTTGCCCAAAAAGTAATTGCGGATTTTTTAAAAGAAAGTAAATGCATT
Organism: Stomoxys calcitrans; assembly: GCF_963082655.1. Lineage (NCBI taxonomy): Eukaryota > Metazoa > Arthropoda > Insecta > Diptera > Muscidae > Stomoxys > Stomoxys calcitrans. The sequence continues at coordinate 141,630,565 of NC_081556.1, read as the reverse complement.
TTTAATAAAACTTAGAATGAACTTTAATGAAATATACCTTTTTTACACTTTTTTCTAAAGCAAGCTAAAAGTAACAGCTGATAACTGACAGAAGAAAGAATGCAATTACAGAGTCACAAGCTGTGAAAAAATTTGTCAACGCCGACTATATGAAAAATCCGCAATTACTTTTTGGGCAACCCAATAAAAATCTAAGACGATCTAGCCATGTCTGTCCGTCTGAATGTTGAAATCACGCCACAGTCTTTAAAAATAGAGGTATTGAGGTGAAACTTTGCACAGATTCTTTTTTTGTCCATTGTCGAAGATGGGCTATATCGGACTATATCTTGATATAGCCCCCATATATAGACCGATCCGCCGATTTAGGGTCTTGGGCCCATGAAAGCCACTTTTATTATCCGATTTTGCTGAAAATTGGGACATCCTTCTTCAATTTGGCTCTGATCGGTCCAGATTGGGATATAGCTGCCATATAGACCGATCTTTCGATTTAAGGATTTTGACCCATAAAAGGAGCATTTATTGTCCGATGTCGCCGAAATTTGGGACAGTGAGTTGTAAGGTTATTTGACATCCTTCTTCAATTTAGCCTCGATCGGTCCAGATTTGGATATCTGCCATATAGACCGATCTCTTGATTTAAGATTTTGGGCCCATAAAAGGAGAATTTATTATCATATGTCGCCTTCGATGTTGAGACAGTGAGTTACGTTAGGGTCCTCGACTTCCTTCCTCAATTTGGCCCAGATCGTTCCAGATTTGAATATAGCTGCCATATAGACCGATCTTTCTTGGGCCCATAAAAGGCGCATTTATTGTCGGATGTCTCCGGAAGGTGGGACAATGAGTTGTCATCCCTTCGCCATCCCTCTTCAATTTGGCTCAGATCGGGGTTCAGATTTGGATAAAGCTGCCATATCTTGGATCTTGATTTCTTGAGCCTCTAGTCGGCGCAATTATTATCTGATTGGACTGAAATTTACTATGAAGTGGGCCCATAAAAGACGCATTTATTGTCTGATTTGGCCGAAATTTGGGACTGTGAGTTGTATTAGGCCCTTCGACATCCCTCTTCAATTTGGCTCAGATTGGGGTTCAGGTTTGGATTTAGTTGCCATATAGACCGATCTTGGATCTTGACTTCTGGAGCCTCTAGTCGGCGCACTTATTATCTGATTTGACTGAAATTTACTATGAAATGGTTTGCTTTGACTTGGATTGCTAGAATTTTCCGCAGTCACTGTATCTTTGACCTTAAATATACGTGCCAAATATGGTCTGAATTGGACCATAAACTGATATAGCTGTCATAAAAGCTAAAAGTGCACGAGAAAAAACCAACACAGCAGACCTTCATATTTTTGGCTACCCTTGATGCGAAGAACGCTTTTAATAGTCTTAGGTGCAAAGACGTGATAGACGCCCTACAAAGGAAGTTTAAAATACCAGGGTACCTTTTAAGAATAATTCAAATCTACCTTAGAGATAGAACTTTGGTCTACGATATGAGTTTTGAAGATTGCAGATAACATCAGGAGCAGCTTAAGGGTACACCCTGGACCCGGACCTATGAAACATTTGCAACGATGACATCCTAAGGATGGAATTGCCTGACGAGACCTTCCTCGTAGGCTACAAAGACAACGTTGTAGAAATCATACCGACGAAAAACACGGAAGAGTCAGAGCGTAAGCTAACGCAGGTCATTATCCGCTCGAGGAACTGGCTACACGAACGCGGACTAGAGTTTGCCACACACACAAGACTGAATTAGTTCTGCGGATTGAGAATTCCCCTGGAAATATACATGCAAGTCGACAACGTAGTCATCACGATAAGGAAGGCGGTAAATTACCTCGAAGTTCGACTGGATTTCAAACTGATTTTAGCTCCGCAGATAAACTTCTCTGCCCAAAAAGTGATCGGAAGCACGGCACAACTGAGTAGACTTCAGAGTACATAGGAGGGCCACTTCGCAAAAAGAGGAAACTTGTAGTGAAAGCTTGTAACACCATCCTCTTACACGGGTGCGAGACCTACGCAGACAGCCTCCATGTCAGGCACAACAACAACAACAGTGTTCCGCGAACCTGCTGTACCAAGAGTGGCATTGGCGTATGGGACCATTTCAGTTGCTGAGCTGCAGATAATACCAGGAATGGCAGCGCTAGTCCGAGAAACGATCAAGGCGAGAGTGAACAACAGTGAACCTACTCAAGACCATAGAAATGAAATAAAAGAAGAGACTACAAGAAAATGGCAAATACGGAGCATACGGAGATGGACCGCGAAACTGATCCCAAATATCAAGAAGTAAAATCGGGATATAGGTTTATATGACAGCTATATCAGGTTATGGACCGATTCAAGCCATATTTGGCACGTATGTTAAAGGTCATAGATACAGGGACAGCGCAAACCATTTCATACAAAATTTCAGTCGTCAAGAGGCTCAAGAAGTCAAGATCCAAGATCGGCCTATAGAACAGCTATATACAAATCTGAACTCCGATCTGAGCCAAATTGAAATTTGTATATTGAAGACAATGGGATGTAAACTATTATACAATATAAGGCAAATGCTGCCCGGACACGAATATTTTAGGAAAATGGGAAGTGAAGCACTCCCTTTTGCCTCTACGAAGTTGAAGAACACCTGGAAGACACTGAACATACATTCTTCCACTGCACACGATGGGGGAACCACGCACTTCCCTTTAAAACCAGATAGGGTCAATAGAAAAATTTATTTTATAGACAAAATGATCGGAAGTATTAACAACTGGACCGCAGTAAGATACTGCAAAGAAGTCCTAAGACGAAATGATGAGATGATGTTGAGGAGGCACACGTGGTCTCAACCATCTCAACGATGGGTGCTTCGACGCAAGCGATAAAATGGACGAAGGTATAACGACCGATTTAAGGGCCATCTCGAAGTAATGCCAAACGGGTCCCGAGGTGGATTTGACGCTCAGCGGCTATAATGTGGGTTTTTAGTCGGTAATGCGGATTGTAAGCCTGACATAGCATATAAGTGAGGACCTATGTGCATGCAGCAATACTATCACTTCACTGTATTATGACTTTTTATGACTGGTGCATGGTGGGTTTAAAAATATATTTGTCAGTGAGGGTAGTAAGTACAACGAGAAAACTTATTTGTAGTTTAGTCTTTGGTAGTGTAGCCTTCCCACGTCCATTTACACTGTGGTTGATCTAAATGTATGTATTTATATGGAAACAACTATTCACGGGAAGGACTTGTGAACCTCATCCATTGTTCGGGGTATATAAGATACAGCCTGCAAGATTATTAGTCATTTGGATTGTCTTTCATGTAGTTTTCAATTTAATTTCTTTAACCTTCGGCAATTTGGAAAAATTACATAACATACATGTATTTCGGCTTAATTTGAAGCCATATGACGTCGAATTGAACAAATTATTGGTTGCCCAAAAAGTAATTGCGGATTTTGTAAAAGAAAGTAAATGCATTTTTAATAAAACTTAGAATGAACTATGAATCAAATATACTTTTTTTACACTTTTTTTCTTAAGCAAGCTAAAAGTAACAGCTGATAACTGACAGAAGAAAGAATACAATTACAGAGTCACAAGCTGTGAAAAAATTTGTCAACGCCGACTATATGAAAAATCCGCAATTACTTTGTGGGCAACCCAATACATTGAACTACTCGTATTAACTGTAACTGTAATTCATTTTGATTTTTCATCTAGGTAATGGCGTTTTGTCAATCAAATTCCCCAGAATACAATATTCAAGGAAACCAAAGCCAAAACCAAAGTTAATACAAAAAGCACTTTCCAAATGAAAAATAGGAAGCAGCAAAAATTTCATTCAGTTTTGTCTTTTGTGTAAAAGTGAAGGCGTCTCTTCAATTAGAGCCTTGTCACATGTTTATTACAACTGGACTTACCTCAAAGTATTTGCACCTTTCTTGGTAGCGTTTCAATTTGGCCTTTCGATGGTATATCATGAAGATGGTCATCGATAGTATGACAACGCAAAATATTGGAGCCACAACAGCTGCAATCACCTTAACCAGAGGATTTTTCTCTGAAATGATAACAAAAAAAGCGAATATGAGATGAGAACAATGGTGTAATGTAACAAGTAAAAGCGTGTCAATTTCGTCATCATCGACTCTTATAAACCCTCCCCATTTTATTCGAATTTAGAAAGTTCTTTGCAGGGTTTCTCTATATAGAAAGAAACTACAAAGGGATAATGGGAAGGATAATACCCTACACCAATACTGTGGTACAGGGTATTATAAATTAGTGCAGGAAGAGAGATAGAGCCATTGATAAGTATACCGATTGACTCAGAATCACTTTCTGATTGAATTTAGCTAGCTCCCATATATATGTTCGTCCGATTTTGAGAAATGTTGCTATAAAGTGCTCATTTGTTAAACGATTCTCTCGAAATTTGGCAGGAATAATTCTCTTATGACTCCTTATGCTACTGGTGAATTTTAATAAAATCGGTTCAGATTTAGATATAGCTGTCATATATGATTATCGCCCGTTTTTCACTTCTAGAGTAACTGCAAGCGCATTTATTGACCAATATTGCCAAAATTGTTCACAACTCTTTTCTCGATGCCTGCCACAATATCTAAGAAGTTTGGTCAAAATTGGTTCTGATTTAAATGTAGCTCCCATAGAAAAGTTCCTCAGATTTTGGGTAATTTGCAATAATGTTATCATTTCTCGATCATATTTATTAAAGTTTGAACATATTTGCTCGAAATTTGATACGGATAGTTTAATAATCCATCAGAACTCATCCGTCGAGGTGCATCAAAATTGGATCAGAACTAGATATAGCTCCCAATTTGCATTTTTGGGGTAAATGTAGGGTATTATAAAGTCGGGGTAGTTTTGGTACCCTGTTCTTTGTGGAAGGTTAGTTTAGTACCCTTTTCCTTGCGAATAAGTAGTTTTAGTACCCTTTTCCTTGCGAAAGGGTAGTTTTAGTAGCATTTTCTTTGCGAAAGGGTAGTTTTTTAACCTTTTCTTTGCTAAAGGGTAGATTTAGTACCCCTTTCCTTAGGAAAGGCTAGTTTTAGTACCCTCTACCTTGTGGAAAGGTAGTTTTAGTTTCCCGTTTCCCAAAGAAATGGTAGTTTTTGTACCCTTTTCGTTGGGAAATGGTAAGTTTAGTACTCTTTCTTTGCAAAAGGGTAGTTTTGGTGCTCTTTTCTTTGCGAAAGGGTAGTTTAAGTACATTTTTATTTGGGAAAGGATAGTTTTAGTACCCTTTTCTTTGGGAGAGGCTAGTGGAAAGGTAGTTTTAGTACCCTTTTCTTTGAGAAAAAGGGTAGGTTTAGTACCCTTTTCTTTGCGAACGGGTAGTTTATTACCCTTTTCTTTGCGAAACAGTAGTTTTAGTACCCTTTTCTTAGGGAAAGGCAAGTTTTAGTATCCTCTACTTCGAGGAAAGGTAGTTTTTTTCCCAAAGAAAAGGTAATTTTAGTACCCTTTTCTTTGGGAAAAAGGGGAAGTTAGTACCCTTCTCTTTGCGAAAGGGTAGTTTTAGTACACTTTCCCTTGAGAAAGGGTAGTTTTAGTACCCTTTTCTTTGCTAAAGCGTAGTTTTAGTACCCTTTTATTTGGGAAGAGTAGTTTTAGTACCCTTTTATTTGGGAAAGAGTAGTTTTAGTACCCTATTCATTGGGAGAGGGTAGTTTTAGAAAGTCGGGGTAAATTTGGTACCCAGTTCTTTGTGAAAGGGTAGTTTTAGTACCATTTTCTTTGGGAAAAGGGGTAGGTTTAATACCCTTTTCTTTGAGAAAGGTTATTTTTAGTACCCTTTTCTTTGCGAAAGGGTAGTTTAAGTACACTTTGCCTTGTGAAAGGGAAGTTTTAGTACCCTTTTCTCTGTCAAATGGTAGTCTTAGTACCATATTCTTTGGGAAGGAGTAGTTTTAGTACGCTAATCATTGGGAGAGGTTAGTTTCTTTGGGAAAGGGTTGTTTTAGTACACTTTTCTTTGGGAAAGGATCATTTTAGTTCCCTTTTCTGGTGGTGGTGCTAATGGTGATTTTAGCACCTTTTTCTTACGGAAAGGTTGTTTCAGTCGCCTTTTCTTTGGAAAAGGGTAGTTTTGGTACCAACTTTTTTGGGGATGGGTATTTTTAGTACCATTTTCTTTGCGAAAGGGTAGTTTTAGTACACGTTCCCTTGCGAAGGGGTAGTTTTAGTACCTTTTTCTTTGCGAAAGGGTAGTTTTAGTACCCTTTTATTTGCCAAAGGGTAGTTTTAGTCCCCTTTTCTTCGTCAAAGGGTAGTCTTAATACCCTTTTCCTTGGAAAGAGTAGTTTTAGTACCCTAATCATTGGGAGAGGGTAGTTTTAGTACCCTTTTCTTTGGGAAAGGGTTGTTTTAGTACACTTTTCTTTGGGAAAGGATACTTTTAGTTCCCTTTTCTTTGGGAAAGGATAGTTTTAGTACCCTTTTCTGTGCGAAATGGTGATTTTAGCACCTTTTTCTTAGGAAAAGGGTTGTTTCAGTATCCTTTTCTTTGGAAATGGGTAGTTTTGGTACCAACTTTTTTTGGGGATGGATATTTTAAGTACCCTTTTCTTTGCGAAAGGGTAGTTTTAGTACACGTTCCCTTGCGAAAGGGTAGTTTTAGTACCATTTTCTTTGCGAAAGGGTAGTTTTAGTACCCTTTTCTTTGTCAAAGGGTAGTCTTAGTACCCTTTTCTTTGGGAAAGGCTAGTTTTAGTACCCTATTCTTGGTGGAAAGGTAGTTTTAGTACCCGTTTCTCAAAGAAAGGGAAGTTTTAGTACTCTTTCTTAGCGAAAGGGTAGTTTGAGTACCTTTTTCTTTGCGAAAGGGTAGTTTTAGTACCCTTTTCTTTGCGAAAAGGTAGTCTTAGTACCCTTTTATTTGCTAAAAGGTAGTTTTAGTACCCTTTTCTTTGTCAAAGGGTAGTCTTAGTACCCTTTTCTTTGGAAAGAGTAGTTTTAGTACCCTAATTATTGGGGGAGGGTAGTTTTAGTACCCTTTTCTTTGGGAAAGGATAATTTTAGTTCCCTTTTCTTTGGGAAAGGATAGTTTTAGTTCCATTTTTTGGTGGTGGTGCTAATGGTGATTTTAGCACCATTTCTTAGGGAAAGGGTTGTTTGAGTAGCCTTTTCTTTGGAAAAGTGTAGTTTTGGTACCAAATTATTTTGGGAATGGATATTTTAAGCACCCTTTTCTTTGCAAAGGGTTGTTTTAGTACCTTTTTCTTTGGGAAAGGTTTGTTTTTGTACCCTCTACTTTGCGGAAAGGTAGTTTTAGTACCCGTTTCCCAAAGAAAAGGTAGTTTTAGTACCATTTTCTTTGGGAAAGGATTATTTTAGTACGAAAGGGTAGTTTGAGTAACTTTTTCTTTGCGAAAGGTTGGTTTTAGTACACTTTTCTTTGGGAAATGATAGTTTTAGTACCCTTTTCTTTAGGAAAGGCTAGTTTTAGTACCCTCTTCTTTGTGGAAAGGTAGTGTTAGTACCCGTTTCCCAAAGAAAAGGTAGTTTTAGTACCCTTTTCTTTGGGAAAGGGTAGTCTTAGTAACCTTTCCTTAGGGAATAGATAGTTTTAGTACCCTTTTCTTTGAGAAAGTGTAGTTTTAGTACCCTTTCCCAAAGAAAAGGGTTGTTTTTGTTGTTGTAGCCACATTTTCGGTGGCGATCCTCGTCGAGCTCCTGTAGTTGAGCAAGCTCGTGCCGGTCCAAAGGACCGATCGCCGCGGGAACAGAGTGGCCATTGGCGCACAAAGGCGCCATTAACTTGTGTTGTCATATCGAGCATCATAGGCGCCCAGTATTTGTGCAAGAGCCGGTGTCGCCCGACGTCACACGGAGACTCTCCGCTCGGTACCGCGGAATGTTCGCGACAGCCGTCTCCGGCTGGACAGGATCCAACGAATCTTGTGGAGAAGAACTGCTGGCAGACTCAAAAGACGAGTCTAATGCAACAGTGGTGAAAATCTGAATCCTGACTATGTTCCGGTTTCTGCAGATAAATCTCCACCATTGTAAGACTGCTTTGGTGGCACTAAAGGTCCTTCTGATGGCAGGAGAATTGAACGTTGTTCTTAACCAGAAACCATGGTTGTGTGGGGGAATGGTTAGTGCACTTAGAAATCTGGGGTTTAAACTACTCAAGGGAACGGAGTGATGGGAGACACAGAGGCTGTATTCTTGCAAAGAGTAGTAAACATATTTTTCTTTTTCCGTCGCAAAGCACTGAAGTTTCAGTAGTAGCCAGCCTTGAAATTTATAAGTCTCAATACTAGCTGGCTTCTCCAAACATGGCACATGTTTCAGGACGCAGTCTTCAAGCTTTAAGTTGCTGATTGAAGGCGCTTCTGCAGGGAAGAGATCCTCATTGTGTGAATTCGAGATTCTAATCGACAAACCACTTGCAAGACTTTTCGCAGTATTTTTGGGCTACCACCATGGCGAATGGCAACACTACCTGTACCATTACAACGATTTGTGGTGCGACACACATACATTTTGTTCACTTTGAGGTGTATGAGTTTACCAACAATAGCTGGTTATGATTCTCTAGCCAAATATAAAGCAATTACACTATTCACGCAACACAAGTGGTACGCAAAAAACGTAAAACGATTTTTTATAAATATATATAGGAGGGTTTTTTAAGGAATTTATGACTTTTTCTTATGCAAACCAACAAATTAATGTGAGTGCAGATGTGAGAAACTAGCAATTCATAGGGTATATGGTAACAACTTGATTTCCATGGAAAACTTCCAAGAATTTAGTTTTTCAAAGTTAAAAGACCATTTACATTTAACGGTTTAACGCTCAACAAACATTTATGATAGCCACTATGGATCATGATTTTTGTTGGCGGGGTTCATATTTTTTATGGCTGACCCTGCTATTGATATGAAAATATGTACATAGTTGCGAATGAATGTTTATATAAGTTTATTATGTTACGCGATTTGTTCAACTGGAAGAGAAAATTGATGAAAGGACATCACCATGCTTACCTGGAATATGGCTGATGGTACTCGTAACTTCGGTTACTGCTGCAGTTGAACTTCCACCCAAAGTTGTTGCTGTCAGACGCACTTCAAACCATAACCCATAAATTTCGATGCCATCTATGAAGAAACTATGCATATCCTGCAAATGAATGAAATCATTAAAATTCAGTTATGTTTTGGTATATTTTTAAAGCCAAAACTTTATGGTATACAAAATTTAAATACTGTACATCGTTGGGCCATAGTAGGTGCCCACATACCAAATGCAAATTTTGCTCATGGACATTCCACTTATGAATAGGGGCAAACTGGTCACATATCAATGAGTGCAGTCCGATTCAAGTTTAAACTCAATGATTAGGGGCCTTCTTTTTATAGTCGAGCCCAAACGGCGTGCCGCAGTGCGACACCTCTTTGGAGAGAAGCTTTTACATGGCATAGTACCTCACAACCGTTGCCCCCATTAGGAGGGAAAAATCACCGCTGAAACCTTTTTCAGATGGTCTCACCAGGATTCAAACCCCGGGTGTTCAGCGTCATAGGCGGACATGCTAACCTCTACGCTACGGTGGCGTCCTATAAATGCGACCACATGCGAGATGTTGAAGAGCCTAAAGCAGTTCACTGTGCCAAATTTCAACAAAATCGGACAATTAATGCGCCTTGTATAGGCCAAGAGCTTAAATCGAGAGATCGGTATATATGGCAATAATATCCAAATGTAGTTCAATCTGTACCATATTCGGTACTTACGACGCGGGGCCTAACGCAACTCATTGTGTCATATTTCAGTGAAATCGGATAATATATGCGCCTATCATGGGCCCAAAGCCCTAAAACCGGGACCGATCCATATAACCGATGCCATATAAACTGATCTCGGAACTTGACTTGAGCCTCTAGAAGTCCCAATTCCCAATCCCAATTATCCCAGGCGAGTATGAGGTGTTTTGTTATGACTTTCAGCAACTGTGGTAAGTATGGTCAAAATCGGTTCATAACTTGATATAGCTGCCATATAAACCGATGTTGGATCATGACTCCTTGAGCCTATAGAGAGCGAAATTCTCATCCGATTTGGTTGCAAGTTGATATGAGGTGTTTTGTTATGACTTTCAGCAACTGTGCTAAGTATGGTCAAAATTGGTTCATAACTTAATATAGCTGATATATAAACCGATCTTGGATCATGACTTCTTGAGCCTATAGAGGTCGCAATTCTCATGAATTTGGTTGCGATTTAATATGAGGTGTTTTGTTGTGGCTTCCATCAACTGTGCTAATTATGGGTGTGCTATGAAGAGGGTGCAATTATTATAAGATTTGAATGAAATTTAGCTTGAAGGGTTTTGTTTTGACTTCCAGCAACTATGCCAAGTATGGTCTAAATCAGTCCATGACCTAATATAGCTACCATGTAAACCGATCTCCCGATTTTACTTTTTGAGCCCCTATAGGGCGCAATTCTTATCCGATGTAATTTGCACTATGATTTCTTCTATGGTCTCGAACATTCAAACCGTATATGGGCCGAACCAGTCGATAACCTGATATAGCTTCAAATACATAGAAAAATATCACACAGATACAGGGGCTCAAGAAATAAAATCACTTTATACAGCAGGTTATGGATCAATTCAGATCACATTTGGGAAGTATGTTGAAAGTCATAGGAGAAGTCGTTGTGCAAAATCCAGTCAATCGGATAAGAATTGTGCCGTCTGGAGGCTTAAAAAGCATATTCGGAAGATCAGTTTATGTGAGAGCTATATCTGGACCCTATATGGGACATATCTTCGAGTCATGCAAAACGTTAAAGCAGAAAATTTCTGCCAAATCGGATAAGATTTGCGCTCTCTAGAGGCCCAAAAAGTATAATCGGGAGATCGGTTTATATGAGAGTTATATCAAAACAAACAACCTATATGGCGCATTTACAATCCCAACTGACCTACATTAATTGGAACTATTTGTGAAAAATTGCATGCGACTAGCTTTACTCCTTCAAAAGTTAGAGTGTTTTCGACAGATAGGCAGACGACCGACTTGGTTAGATCTTACTAAAATGTCATGCCGATCAAGAATATATGTACCTTGTGGGGTCTTAGACCAATATTTCGATGTGTTACAAACGGAATGACGCATTCATAAAATTATGGCAGTATGGATGCGCTGAACATAGCCATTGAACGGGAATCGATCAAAATACCTAGAGATTACATTCATGCAGCTGACTGCTCATGGATATAGTCAAGGCATTAGGTGGCCGTAACAAACCAATTTACATTACTACTACACATTTTCGTCATTTGAATACACTCGACCAAGCTTGTTATTCAAAATATCAAAAATGTTTGCTGAAACAGCAGTTTTTGTCAGCTGAAAATGGGAAAGCAGACATTTATGCTGTTTCAGCAAACATTTCGGTCAGCTAAATCTGCAAACAAAACCTTCTGTTTTAAGTACAAAAATTTGCTGAAAACATGTAATGCTATTTTTATACCCACCACCATAGGATGGGGGTATACTTATCTAGTCATTCCGTTTGTAACACCTCGAAATATTTGTCTTAGACCCCATAAAGACCCCGACGCTCTGAGTCGATCTAGCTATGTCCGTCCGTCTGTCTGCCGAAATCACGAGAGAGGTCAATAGCGTAAAACTAGCCACTTGAAATTTTGTACAGATGCTAAATATCGATGTAGGTCATTGGGGATTGCAAATGGGCCATATCGGTTCAGATTTGGATATAGCTTCCATATTAACAGATCTCCCGATTTGACTTCTTGAGCCCGTGAAAGCCGCAATTTTTGTCTGATTTGGCTGAAATTAAGCATATAGTGTTTTGTTATAACTTTCAACATATGTGCCAAGTATGGTTTAAATTGGTCTATAACCTGATATAGCTCCCATGTAAACCGGTCTCCCGATTTGATTTCTTGAGCCCTTACAAGCCGCAATTTTTGTCTGATTTAGCTGAAATTGAGCATATAGTGTTTTGTTATGACTTTCAACAAATGTGCCAAGTACGGCCCGAATCGGTCAGTAATCTGATATAGCTCCCATATAAACCGATCTCCCGATTTGATTTCTTGAGCCCGCGAAAGCCGCAATTTTTGTCTGATTTAGCTGAAATTTTGCACATAGTATTCTGTTATGACTTTCAACAACTGTGTCAAGTACGGTCCGAATTGGTCAATAATCTGATATAGCTCCCATATAAACCGATCTCCGGATTTGACTTCTTGAGCCCGTGAAAGCCGCAATTTTTGTCCGATTTGGCTGAAATTTAGCATGTAGTGTTTTGTTATGACTTTCAACAAATGTGTCAAGTACGGTCCGAATCGGTCAGTAATCTGATATAGCTCCCATATAAACCGATCTCCCGATTTGACTTCTTGAGCCCTTACAAGCCGCAATTTTTGTCTGATTTAGCTTAAATTGAGCATATAGTGTTTTGTTATGACTTTCAACAAATGTGCCAAGTACGGTCCGAATCGGTCAATAATCTGATATAGCTCCCATATAAACCGATCTCCCGATTTGACTTCTTGAGCCCTTACAAGCCGCAATTTTTGTCCGATTTGCCTGAAATTTTGCACATAGTGTGTTGTTATGACTTTCAACAACTCTGCCAAGTACGGTCCGAATCGGTCAGTAATCTGATATAGCTCCCATATAAACCGATCTCCCGATTTGACTTCTTGAGCCGCAATTTTTGTCCGATTTAGCTGAAATTTTGCACAAAGTGTTCTGTTATGACTTTCAACAAATGTGTCGAGTACTGCCCAAATCAGTCAATAACCTGATATAGCTCCCATGTAAACCGGTCTCTCGATCATCCTTGTTCGGTTCCTAGCAGCTTTAATTTTTGCTGGTTTGACAGAAGTTTGGTATGTAGAATAAAATAATGCCCTTCAACTACGCTTTTACTTGAATTTTTTGAATTTGAATTTTGATTTTAATTTGTAGAATATTACTGTAAAGAAGCTACCTGATCAACAGATGGCTTGTGCACATAACATCGGATCCTTTGGTATACATTTCGAAATGTGGCTGAGCTCGCATTCATTTTTTGTTTTTACTCTACTAATGTGAACATGACTGACCATGCCATGGTTTCTAAATTTAAAGAAAAAAGACTATGGAAAGTATACATTCAGTGATGAGTATAAATATCCACTGAGACTCACATTTACATTTGTGTTTTTTTTTCTTCTAACATCCCCTTCATAATTAAGCAGCAGTCATTTTCAGCAAACAACAGACTTTTTAGCAGTAAGCCTGCTGCTCTGAAATGGCAGAACTACTACTGTAACAGCAGAACTACTGCGGTAACAACAGAACTACTGCTAAAATGACAACAAAATTAACTACTAATATTCAGCAGACCGTGTTTGCTATTTTCACCGAACTTTTTTCTATGAGTGTAAAAAAAAAATTTCAAACAAAATTGTGGTCTTTTCAGTTCTTAGCATTTTCTGCCAGCTACTCTGTATACATTTTATATCGCTTTAGATCAATATTTCGAGATGTTACAAATGGAATGACAAATAAATATAACCCCCCTAAGGCAGAGGTTAGATCTATTCCAAAAGATTTCTATAAAAATTTTCATTTAACTACTTACCCTCGAAACATTGAACTTCTGTCTTTTACCCAATGGTGAGAGATCCGTGGTATACAAGGTATAACTATCAGGCTGATATGTTGGTGCATCCCATGTTATGTTAAGCGTATAAATGTTTCGGTCTATCATAGCCTGTTCAACACTCAAATTTTGTGGTGTTTCGGGTGCTGCAAAAGAAAAACAAAAAAAAAAAAACATTACAAAATTTCTGCCAAATCTGATAACAATTGCGGCTTTTAGAAGATCAAGGTCTCAATTCGGGAGATTGGTTTACATATGGGAGCCATATTTGAATCATACTTGGGATGGTTGTTGAGAGTCAAAAAAAAAAAAACATCACTTTGCAAAATTCCAGCCAATTGAACAAAGAATTGTGTCCTCTAGAAGCTTAAGAAGGCCGAACATCGGTCTATATATCGGACCATACTAGGTTACGATGTTGGTGGTCACAGAAGAAATCATTGTCCAATATTTCAGACTTGGACCGTACTAAGTATCGATGTTGGTTGTCATAGTAGAAATCATCATCCAATATTTCAGACAAATCGGATAAGGTTCAAGAAGTTTAATCAGACGATCGGTTTGTATGGAAGCTATATTTAAACATGTTCTGATTTGGCCCAGTCATTCGAAAGCTCTTAAAATGCCATTACGATCAAGAAAATATATACATCATGGGGTCTTAGACCTTTATTTTGAAGTTTTACAATCAGATTGACGAATGGCCCTCTGCTGGGACATTTTTTAAAATCTTTAACCATATGATGGGGATATACTTACTTGGTCATTCTGTTTGTTACACCTCGAAATATTAGTATAAGGCCCCATAAAGTATTGGTTGCCCAAAAAGTAATTGCGGATTTTTTAAAAGAAAGTAAATGCATTTTTAATAAAACTAAGAATGAACTTTAATCAAATATATAATTGCCATTTTGTTCGATAACCTTTTGCCATCTTCCTGGCAAATTTAGTATTCCACGCTCATACAACTTCTGGCCTTTATCTGCAAAAAACTGAACCAAGTGCGATTTTATAGCCTCATCATTGCCGAAAGTTTTACCATTTAAGGAGTTCTGCAAAGATCGAAATAAATGGTAGTCTGATGGTGCAAGGTCAGGGCTATAGGGTGGATGCATCAAAAGTTTTCAGACAAGCTCACTCAGTTTTTGGCGAGTGACCAAAGATGTGTGCGGTCTAGCGTTGTCCTGATGGAATATCACACCTTTACGATTGACCAATTCTGGTCGCTTCTCCTTGATGGCTGTATTCAATTTGTCCAATTGTTGACAGTAAACACCCGAATTAATCGTTTGGTTCCTTGGAAGCAGCTCAAAATATACCACACCCTTCCAATCCCACCAAACAGACAGCATAACCTTCTTTTGGTGGATATCAGCCTTTCAAGTGGTTTGAGCTGGTTCACCATGCTTGGACCATTGTTGTAAACAATCCATTTTTCCTCTCCAGTTATGATTCGTTTTAAAAACGGATCGAATTCATTGCGTTTAATTCGCTTTGTTAAATGAATTTCATTCAATACATGTGGTACCCATATTAAAATTGACGCCAAACAAACAAATGTAAACAAAGTTTCGCGCACTTTTTTTTTTAAAGCAAGCTAAAAGTAACAGCTGATAACTGACAGAAGAAAGAATGCAATTACAGAGTCACAAGCCGTTGAAAAAATTTGTCAACGCCGACTATATTACTACTATATTACCGACAATTACTTTTTGGGCAACCCAATATTTATAAACTTGATCGTCAAGAGATTTTAAATTCGTCGTCTAGACATGTCCGTCCGTCTGTTCATCCATCAGTCGAAGGAATGTGGAAATCTTGCCGCTCGAAATTTTTCATAAATTCTTATTGATGTAGTTCGGTTGAGATTATAAATGGACCACATCAGATATAATTACCTACCAACCCATCTCCAGATTATATTTCCAGAGCTACTAGAGGATACAATTCTTAGGCGATTCCGGTACCATTTTCCACGACGATGTCTTTCATGAACTTTAACAGCTGCCTTAGGTATGGTCGAAACCTAATATAGCTGCCATATCCATCGATTCCCCAATAACACTTCTTGAGCCTCTAGAAATCTTGAGTGATGGCTTCTGCTATAACCTGTTATGAGTATGGTCCGAATCGGTTCAAAACCTAATATAGAGCCCATATAAATCGATCTTCCAATTACAATTGTTGAGCCTCTAGAGGGCCCAATTCTGTTGAAATATTGAGCGATGGTTCTGCTATAACCTGATATAGCCCCTATGCAAACCGATTTGACATCTTGAGCACCTAAAGGTTAAGTAAGGTTGAAAAGAGTATGCAGATATTATTCCGCCCTATGTTACTTTGGACATACAGCTAAGCAAATAATCGGCTTGTTGTGTGCTCTAAATACAAAAAAGTAACCTCGACAAAAGCTAAGTTACGAATTCCGTGCTACTTACAAAATCCTTAAATATTTTCCATGCCACTCCCCTTAGTGGGTTCACGTTTGGTATAGTGTCCCCACCTAAGTGCCGGTATCTGTTAAACGCGAATTCCGGGCAATGACAAAGGAAATGCTCCAACGTCTCATCATCTTCCCCGCATGCCCTACACATGCTATCACTTGCCGCACCGATTTTACAACAGTGAGCTCGTAGTACTATGGGTCCCGCTATTATACCGAGAGCTATACTGACCTTCTTTTTACTTCCTTTCAGTAATAGCCTCGTTTTCTCACAACCTGGATCCCCCCATAGGATTTTCGCAGTCCTATCGACCGTTTCTCTGTTCCACAGAGCAGCATGCGCATCTATCGCCCGTACCCTCAACTCGGACTGCGTCGACCCGAAAGTCTTCGGGTTAACCAAGTTTATTGACGGCAGTTCTCTGGTCTTCACTGCCAAATCGTCTGCTTTCTCATTCCCAGTTACTCCGCTAAGGCCCGGTACCCGAACGATGTGGACCGTGTCATATTCAGAGAAGGCTTTAATCTCCTTCTTGCACTGCAAGACTGTTCGTTATCTTACCGTCTCAGTTGTTATTGCCCTTATGATCCATCCATGTAGAATTGATGGATCCATATGGCAATACTAGGGTTCCGTCAATCCAAGACTGTGCCCCTGGCACCAGTGCCTCGCACTCGACCTCAAGTGTCGTCTCAAGTATTCGATTGGAAACCTCTTCAATTCCTTCCAGGTTTCCTATCGTCGCCTCGATTATACCGGAATGGTATGAACTGATCCCATCCTTAATCCATTCTCCCATCGCCTTAAGTCTCATAGTCGCCAAGGCTGCCTCAAACTTAATCTGTATGTCAATGGGACGGAGGGGTCTCCAATGCCCGGTGATCGCTCGTAATGCCCAAAGTTTTTTTTGGGCGCTATGTCCGCTTTAAAGAAGATCATAATACCCAATTTTTATTCGAGCGTTGTGACCTCCATACAGGCGGCCATAACGCCCAAAAATAAAGATGCCAGAAAGAACAAATAATGAAGGCGTTGTGAATTTTTATAAAAATATTAGAAATGTTTTTTTATTTAAAAAAAAAAATAAAAAAGGTCAAAAAGTCCAATGGGCGTTCTGACCCAGTTTTGGGCGGGCACAAAGCCCAAACAAATTTTTTGACATTTAGACAGCATCAGGGTAGGTCATAACACCCAAAAATGTTTTTGGGCGTTATGTCCCCTGGATGTTACGAACGGTCACCCCATTGTCCTAGTAGGAGTGGAAACCATGTTCTATGAACCTCTTGTATAATCCTAACTGGAACTTTTTCTCCATCGCAGTCCACCAATCTACTGAGGCATAAGTAAGTATGGGCCTAATCACGCTCCTCTAGAGCCAGTAGGCTATACTCGAATTCAGGCCACATTTCGAGCCTACGGCCCCTCTACATAGTGCTCAACGTCTGTGAGCCTTCTCAGTACGCTACTGAATGTGACACTTTCAATTCAGTTTCCTGTCCAAGATCACACCTAAGTATTTGACCTTGTCAGATATCGAAATTGTTTTATTGAGGAAACGTGGTGCTTTAAATTGGCCAACCTTTGTCTTCCTCGTGAAGAGGCATATTTCAGTCTTCGCTGGGTTAACATTGAGACCTCTGGGTCTAGCCCGGTCATATGCCATATGCTAGACCTTTTCGGCCCTTCTGCATAGTTCGTTCGCATTCTCATCCCTTAGAAGTATTATAACATCGTCTGCGTAGCAGACGGGTTTATATCGCTGCTCAGTCAGCATCGGTCGTTTATGGTGGTCGCCCATAATCGGTCGTTCATGGTGATCACCCATAATCGGTAATTTATGGTGGTCATCCATAGGAATGGCGATAAAATGCCTCTTTCCACTTTCTCCCTAATATTTATGCCATGGGACACACAATTTATCCACCTGTTCCTTAGCATATGGTTTATCTCGTCTCTAAGGACCGGGTCCACTCGGTGCTGGTCTAAGGATTGAATCGGTGTGTCGGTCCGACCATTGTTAAAAGCCCCCTCGATGTCAATAGACACCGCCAGGGTGTACGTTTTGGCATCGAAGAATTCTTCTATTTTATGCACAACCTCGTACAGGGCAGTCTCCACCGACCTTCTCTTGACATAGGCATGCTGTATTGTATTTGAGCAGTTCGCTGGATGTCCTACTCTCTATCATGGTGTCCAGAATACGTTTCATGGTCTTGAGTAGAAAGGAAGTAAGGCTTATAAGTCTGTAGGCCTTTGGTGTCGCATAATTTGCCTTGCCGTGCTTGGGTATAAATACCACCCTTGCCTCCTGCCAGGCTTTCGGAGTATATGCAAGTCCTAGGCAAGGTGTAAAAATAGTGGCCAGATGAGGTGAAAGATAGTCGGCCTGCTTTTGCATTAACGCCGGAAATATTCCACCAGGTTCGGGTGACTTAAATGGTTTGAAGCTCCTCAAGGCTTCCTTGACCATAAATTCCGTTATGATAAGCCTTCGATCAACCACATTATTCCAAAATTGCGGTGGCTCCGTGAGTCCCGTCGTATCCTGTGGAAAATGCGTTTTCATCAAAAGTCTCAACAAATCCCCCCTTGTCTCTGCGTTTCACTCCCATGTCGTCTACTAACGTTTCAGTTTGGACATGAGAGAAACTTTCTCATCTTGGCGGACCTGTTCGCAGAAAAGCTTCCAGGAGGCACGTTTTGCCGCTCTGGTAATTTTAGTGTATTCCTTGAGCCGTGTGTAATTTACATCCCAATATACATTCGCTTTTTTACGACGAGCTCTGTTAAAAGGTCTGCGGACCTCTTTCTCAGTGTTGCGAATCTCCCCGGTCATCCAGGGTTTTTCTTGGGCTGATTTGAGCACCTGACTGAGCACCTATATAAGACAATTCTTATCCAATTACATATAAAAAAAATCTATGTGAATTACTTTGTATGACCTCTCATTGCAAATATGCCAACATTCAATTAAGGAACAGGGGCAAACTTCTCATATATCAATGAGTGCTGTCCGATTTAATTTTAATTTGAACGATGAGGGACCTGCTTTTTATAGCCGAGTCTGAACGACGTGTCGCAGTCATCTCTTTGAGGAGAAGAATGGATGTCATACCAACTGGTACAGTACATCAATTTACTGTTTCTGATGTTCTCGCCAGGATTCGAACTCAGGCAGGCATTCTTACCTCTGCGCTACGCCTCCCGACCTCCCTTTATCCTTTTTTAATGTCTGCATATAAAGAGAAACCGTTTAAAGAACTTGATAATGCAATCCATGGTGAAGGGTACATAAGATTCGGCCCAGCCCTACCTCACATGCTTTTACTTGTTACATTTCTGCTTATAAAAATAAATTAAGCATAGAACTGATAGCCAAACTTAATACGTTTTAACGTTTTTTTTTTCTTTTTTTAAACTCCCACAACAAACTGTAATACGTTTGCGTCTACTTGCATTAAAATTGAGAAAATTTCTTTGAAAAAAGCTTTTCAACGAATATTATAAGCCATAATAAAAAATTCTTTAGCCCATCTTTTAATAACCTAAGATTAGTTATTCACAGAATTCTTGCGTCTGTTTGTTAGTTATTGAAGGATTCTTACTTTTGGAAGGAAGTTAAATGAAGCGTATGACTAAAGGAATCTTGAAAGCTCTTAGTAATATTCAAGGAATTAAATTGAACACAAAACAAGTAACAAGTCAAAGCGTGTTAAATAATTTTGTCCGGGTCGAATCTCCACCATGGATCGCATTTAAAAAGTTCTGTCAATAACTTTTTCAATTAGGAACTATTGTATATCAAGTTATGGACTGTACTTGTAAAGGGTGATTTTTTTGAGGTTAGGATTTTCATGCATTAGTATTTGACAGATCACGTGAGATTTCAGACATGGTGTCAAAGAGAAAGATGTTCAGTATGCTTTGACATTTCATCATGAATAGACTTACTAACGAGCAACGCTTGCAAATCATTGAATTTTATTACCAAAATCAGTGTTCGGTTCGAAATGTGTTCATTCACCGTAACGTTGCGTCCAACAGCATCTTTGAAAAAATACGGTCCAATGATTCCACCAGCGTACAAACCACACCAAACAGTGCATTTTTCGGGATGCATGGGCAGTTCTTGAACGGCTTCTGGTTGCTCTTCACTCCAAATGCGGCAATTTTGCTTATTTACGTAGCCATTCAACCAGAAATGAGCCTCATCGCTGAACAAAATTTGTCAAAATTTGAACACATTTCGAACCGAACACTGATTTTGGTAATAAAATTCAATGATTTGCAAGCGTTGCTCGTTAGTAAGTCTATTCATGATGAAATGTCAAAGCATACTGAGCATCTTTCTCTTTGACACCATGTCTGAAATCCCACGTGATCTGTCAAATACTAATGCATGAAAATCCTAACCTCAAAAAAATCACCCTTTATTAGCTGTGAGAAGTCATAACAAGTAAAAACGTGCCAAGTTCGGTCGGGCCGAATCTTATATACCCTCCACCATGGATGGTATTTATCAAGTTGACCGATATGAACCAAACTTGTCATGCCGTACAAGTCATAGAAAAATATCACCTCGAAAATTTCAGGTAGATTGTGTAAAATATTGTGTGTCCCGCACTAGCAGTCAGAAGAAATTCCACTTTGGGTTCTCATTTCTTTGAGAACCTGTCTGATTTAGCGGATGTGAACAGTCTCAAGTTGTTGGGCTTTTTGAAGCGATGTGGATGGCAGGAACTACAAGGCATCTTCCTTCTTCTGTTCCTGTGGTATCACAATGGACGAAAACGTCTAAGTGAGTCTGATGGCACAATCCCACTTAAACCTAATCTTACCTAACCTAGACGCATATGTCGAGGTGTTCTGAACGGAATGACGAAATTAGTATACCCCCATCCTATGGTGGAGGGTATAACAAGTAAAAGCGCGTTATGTTTGGCATGGTCGAATCTTATATATCCTCCACCATGATAAGTTACATCGGGGGATTGTTTTATATGAGAGCTATGGATTTGGTTCATATTTAGTCGTTGGAAGGCATGACCAGATATCGTGTGTAAAATATCAGCTAATTCGAATAAGAAATGCGTTCTCTGGAGATTTAAGAATTCTAATTGGGAGATCGGTTTGTGTGTGAGCTATATCTTAACATGGACTGATTTGGCCCATTTATAATTTCAATCGACCAATATAAACAAGAAGTATTTTGGTGCAAATTTGCAAGCGATTATCTTTACTCCTTTAAGTGCTTTAGACAGGCGGACGGTAGCCATGTCCGTCCGACTATAAAACAAATGACGATCAAGAATATATATTTGTACTATATCCCGTCTTAGACCAATATAAGGCTCAACAAAGTTGGTTGGCATGAGTGCTATATATAAATACAAGCTGGACAAGGCCCGCTGCGCCGTCCGGTGTGGCGGTGTTTTTGGGGGTGAGGTGGATCCCCATGTATCAGATTCGTGCTCTTGTCTTAAATACCTTCCATTTCAGCCTCATATTGTTATTATTGGTTAACATTTGAATTTGGCGGGCCTTGGGGTGGGGTGGCCGCCCTAGACATCCCACCTTCAATAATTATATCAAATTTTGAGTTGTTATAAACAAACTTAATTTCGTGTTAATCGCCCCACCCATCTCTGAGATCTGACGATTTTGAAAATAGGGTAATGGGGAGGGTCCACTCATTAAAGTTTGGATGTTAAATCTACTTCATTCCCTTGGTTTTGGTGGTGGATTGGAGTAGACAAACCCTTTGCTCGAAAGTGGATACCAGGTTCATACTCTACTCCCAAAAACCACATTCGAGCTACATTTTGATATAGTCGGTACATATGTGTGGTTCAGGGGGAGTTTATGAGATGAGTCTTCCCTGAAACACTTGGCCATAAAACAGATATCAGATTTGAGCCCTTTTTTGCCATAATCCACAAATATGTCCAGGTTGAGGTGTATATGGGGTGGGGCGGCCAAAGACCTGTGGTCGGTGGTGGGGGCGCATCGGATATCAAAAAATATATTTTTATATCAGCTTTTTACTATACTGAGACACCAAGGAATACATTTTTATGTCAGATTTGTACTCTTCTTTTAAATACCTTTCATTTGATACCCATAATGCCCAAAGCGGTAAGTGTCCTGTTGGGTGGTGCTTTTGGGGGTGGGAAACCCCAGACAATAAGGGTAAAATTTTAATGCCAAGTTCGTACTCTACTCTTAAATACCTATCATTTGATACCCATATTGTCCCAGTCGGTAAACATGTACGTTCGAGTGGGTTTTGAGATGGGTCGTCACCACAGGTCAGTTGACCGAAAAATTTTATACCAATTTTGTGTTTTTGGGGTACCTTGAGGTGGCATACAAAATTTCGCTTAAACCGGTGCACGCATTCGAGATCTGGCGTCCAAATTCTTTTTATATAATACAAGAAGATGTGCTAATTTGTGCGAAAACTTTATACGATATCTTTATATTGGGTTGCCCAAAAAGTAATTGCGGATTTTTCATATAGTCGGCGTTGACAAATTTTTTCACAGCTTGTGACTCTGTAATTGCATTCTTTCTTCTGTCAGCTATCAGCTGTTACTTTTATCTTGCTTTAGAAAAAAAGTGTAAAAAAAGTATATTTGATTAAAGTTCATTCTAAGTTTTATTAAAAATGCATTTACTTTCTTTTAAAAAATTCGCAATTACTTTTTGGGCAACCCAATAAGATAGCGTGCTTGCGTGTACTAAATATAAGTTAGAATACTTAACGCCTAAACAGAATGAGCGCGTTGAGGAGCGTCGCGTTGCAAAATACAACTCTGCAAACAAATGTTAAAAAAGCAACTCGCAAAAGCTAATCAATTTTTAATTTTGACGATCAAAAACACTACATCACGTGTGACAACAGAGAATGACGCTCGCTTTCACGCGTCAAAGTTGACAACTTTTTAACTTTTCCGCGTTGCTTTTGTGGAATTTGTGTGAAGAGTTGCATTTTTGCAATGCGACGCTCAAAA
This sequence comes from Stomoxys calcitrans, assembly GCF_963082655.1. Classification (NCBI taxonomy): domain Eukaryota; kingdom Metazoa; phylum Arthropoda; class Insecta; order Diptera; family Muscidae; genus Stomoxys; species Stomoxys calcitrans. The sequence goes on along the minus strand of NC_081556.1, from coordinate 141,607,413 downwards.
CCAAAGCTCAACGCACTCATTCTGTTTTAGCCTTTAGAAGTTATGGCATATCGAGGGGCTACATACAACATAACGTTGGTCTACACTTCACAAACCTAAGCTGAAGGACAATTAAGAGAAAACGTATCTCTTGCTATGAAATTGATTGTTGTGGTTTTTCTTTACAATTTTCTTGTTGAAACATTTTCCTTTCGTTTTTTTCATTACCTCGTTATCTTCAAATTTCACAAAATCAATTAAATTTATTTTGTTTGTCGTTTAGGCTGGTCATTGATCTCCCAAGGGGGAAAGATACGGGCTGATTGACCATGAGAATGAATATCACTAGAATGAAAAGTTTTTTTTTATTGATTACAGAAATGAAATTAAATTTATCCGTTACGAATTTCTATGAAATCTTTGAAGATGATGATGCGTTTGGTTTTAAAAAATTACAAAAAAATTAAAAGAACAAAAAATTCAATGACACTTACCACATATGTTAAAGTTGTGGTTGTGCCATTCCAAGCAGGATGGAGCTCGAAAGGTTTTCCAAGAGAGTGCACTTTCTTTCATGTTCTTTGAATTCCGGGCACGAATGCCAACTTGATATTCAGAAGAAAAGGTTAAGTTTTCCAATTGGTATTTGAACAACTCGCGTGGCTGTAAGAAAAAAAAAAACAATTAAATAATTAAAAATATATATAAGCAAGTAAGAAGGCGTTAAGTTCTTTGGATACCCACCACCTCGGTTATATATTGTTATGGGTTGCCCAAAAAGTAATTGCGGATTTTTTAAAAGAAAGTAAATGCATTTGTAATAAAACTTAGAATGAACTTTAATCAAATATACTTTTTTTACACTTTTTTTTCTAAAGCAAGCTAAAAGTAACAGCTGTAAACTGACAGAAGAAAGAATGCAATTACAGAGTCACAAGCTGTGAAAAAATTTGTCAACGCCGACTATATGAAAAATCCGCAATTACTTTTTGGGCAACCCAATATATAAAGAAATTCCTGATCGCCATTTTATGTCGATCTAGCCATGTCCGTCTGTCGTAAGCACGCTAAATTTCGAAGGAGAAAAGCTAAGGTGGTCTTAGACGAATATTTCGAGGTGTTACAAACGGAATCACGAAATTAGTATACCCCCTTCCTATGGTGGGGGGTATAAAAAGTAACATCGAAAAATTAAGTCTAAGTTAGAAATTTCGTGGTACTTACAAAATCCTTAATTTATTTCCATACCATGCCCCTAAGTTGGTCCATGTCTGGTGTTGTGGCCCCATTTAAGTACCGAAGTTTGTTGGCCGCAAAGCCGGTGAACAAGGACATAGGAAATGCTCCAACGTCTTATCATCTTCTTCACATGCCCTACACATGCTATCACTTGCCGCACCGATTTTTCATAAGTGCGCTCGTAGTCCTATGTGTCCCGTTATGATATCGAAAGCTATACTGACCTCATTCTTACTTTCTTTAACTTTGTCTTGCCACGATCCGGATCTCCCCATGGGTTATTCACTGTCCTACCGGACGTTTCGGTGTTTCAAAGTGTTACATTCGCGTTCGTCGACCACGCCCATAACTCGGACTGCGTCGACCCGAAAGGCTTCGGGTCATCCTAGTTTATTGATGGCAGTCCTCTGGCCTTTACTACAAAATCGTCTGTTCTTTCATTCCCGGTACCCAGGCGTTAAACTCCTTCTTACACTGTAAGACTGTTCGTGACCTTACCTTCTCGGTTGTTATTGCTCTTACGGCAATTTTACTATCCGTAAAGATGTTCATACTAGACGTCCTCGCGTTAACACCACACCACCTCACGCATTCCGTGATCGCCGGGATCTCTGCTTGCAGCATCGCATTAAGGTCCGGCAGTCGAAAACAGTTCTCAGTCTCTGGGTTCTCAATGTAGACCAGCAGACCCATTTCGTCCTCTAGCTTTGATCCATCTGATCCCCAGATGGCAATCCCAGAGTTCCATTAATGTGCCTCTGGCCGCAGTATCTCTCACTCGACCCTAAGTGTGATCTCAGGTATCCGATCGGAAACCTCTTTTAATCCATTCGGGCGCCCTATCGTCGTCTCGATTATACCACGATGGTATGACCTGTTCCTATCCTCTATCCATTCTCCCATCGCCTTAAGTCTCATAGCCCTAGTGGCTGCCTCACACTTATTCTGTATGTCAATGGATGCGATATCTAGAATAGTCTCCAGTGCTCTCAGCGTTCCGCCTATGCCAAGACAACATATTCTCTGAAACTGTTGTATTATTCTTACGCTGCACTTTTTCTTCATTAACTTCTTCTCGAAATATTCTTAACTTCTCGAAATACTCGTCTAAAACCCCATAGAGTATATATATTCTGGATCGTAATCACATTTGAAGTCGATCTAGCCATGTCCGTCCGTCAGTCGGTCGAAAGCACGCTAATATTCGAAAGAGTAAAGCTAGCCACTTGAAATTTTGCACAAAAAAATTCTTATAAGTGTAAATCTGTAGGGATTGTAAATGGGCCATATCGGTCCATGTTTTGATGTAGCTGCCATATAAACCGATCTGGGATCTTGACTTTTAAAGCCACTAGAGGGCGCAATTCTTATCCAATTTGGCTGAAATTTGGCATGACGTGGTGGTTTCCAAAAACTATGCTGAATGTGGTTGAAATCGGTCCATAACTTGATATAGCCACTAGAGGGCGCAATTCTTATCCGATTTGGCTGTAATTTGGCGTGACGTGTTTTGTTATGACTTCCAACAACTGTGCCATATATGTTTCAAATCGGCCTATAACTTGATATAGCTGTCATATAAACCGATCTGGGATATTGACTTTTTTAATCGTCTAGAGGGCGCAATTATTATCTAGAGGGCACAATCGGATGGCTGATTTTGTATTTGAATTTTGTGCAACGGCTTCTCCCATAACGTTCAACATACGTGTCAAATATGGTCTGAATCGATCTATAGCCTGATACATCTTTCCTATAAGCCGATCTCCCAATGTTACTACTTGAATCCCTAAAGTCCCGAAATGGCTAAAATTGCACACAATGCCTTCCAATATGGTCTTCAACATCAATTCAATTCAATTATGGTTTGAATCACACCAAAACTTGATAAAGCTTCAATAGCATAGCAATTCTTTTTTTATCCTTTGTTTGCCTAAAAAGTGATATTGGGAAAAGAACCCGACAAATGCGATCCATTGTGGAGGATATATACGATTTGGCCCGGCCAAACTTAGCACGCTTTTATTTGTTTTTTTTTTTACGAGAAACTGACCCTTCAAATGTAAAATATTGGGTTGCCCAAAAAGTAATTGCGGATTTTTCATATAGTCGGCGTTGACAAATTTTTTCAGCGGCTTGTGACTCTGTAATTGCATTCTTTCTTCTGTCAGTTATCAGCTGTTAATTTTAGAAAAAAAGTGTAAAAAAAGTATATTTGATTAAAGTTCATTCTAAGTTTTATTAAAAATGCAACTACTTTCTTTTAAAAAATCCGCAATTACTTTTTGGGCAACCCAATACACCTATTAAAATCTGCCTAGAACTAATTTGCGTTATTCATTTTATCTAATATGGCAACTCTTTAGTCGTTTTTCTCGTTATCATGCTGTTTCCTGTTAGACTTTCATTCACCGTCACCAACACTGCTGTTCCACTTTAAATGAACTTCCAATTCTTTACATAGCGGTTGATGCAATCCGTGACATTCAAGGAACTATAATTACCTCATTAAATTCGTAGAAAATACAATGGTTGAAAAAAAAAAAGTTTGGAGTTTGTTTATTAAGTAACATTCAATTAATCTGTTTGAGAACATTACGTTGTTCAAGCCAATGCTAAGACACTTTTCTCCTTTGAAAAATGTGATGCATTTACTGGGCAAAACTTTCGAGGATTACGGAGCATAAAAAGCATTGAAAAGATTTTTGTTTGGGTAAACAGGAAAAGTTTGAAAATGATTTCTTAAGTTTTATTTTGCATGAAAAAACAATTTCCGCTGCCTGTTTCATCCACTGGGTAGATGAAAGTATAACATAATTTAGTCATGACTTCAAACATACGAATCGATGTTGCAATATAACTCCCTGCGCCCCTAAAGGGCGTTATTAATAATCGATTTGGCTGAAATTTTGTATATAGGATTTTGCAGTTACTTCCAACACACGAGGCCGTTGTAGCCGATCAGGCATATATTGGGTTGCCCAAAAAGTAATTGCGGATTTTGTAAAAGAAAGTAAATGCATTTTTAATAAAACTTAGAATGAACTTTAATCAAATATACTTTTTTTACACTTTTTTTCTAAAGCAAGCTAAAAGTAACAGCTGATAACCAACAGAAGAAAGAATGCAATTACAGAGTCACAAGCCGTTGAAAAAATTTGTCAACGCCGACTATATGAAAAACCCGCAATTACTTTTTGGCAACCCATAGATGGCGGTAGTAGTATGAAAAATAAATAATTTCGTGAAAAATTTCCTAAAACGTTTGCTTCTTTTTTCAAGCCGCCAGGGTGTTTTTTTTTTTGTTTATCTGAGCAATTAGAGTCTACACCCAACCAAAGAATCAAAAGTCAATGTGATAAAAAGCCGCAGAAGGCGAAACCAAATAAGAGACGCAGAGTCTGGAGTACAATTTTAGGGATGAAAGAGAAACAGGGAGACTGGTGGTAAAATATTGCATAATTATTACAGTTCTAACACTTTTTAATTACTTCGAAGTACACGAAAATTCATTTAAATTGTATTTCAATTTTATCACTTAAAAAATTTTGTATATTTTTGTAAATTAAACATACAAACATTTGCAACTTTGTAAACATGTTTGTTTTTCATGTAGGGTTACCATATTTGTGGTAAAATTCTCTGAAGAATTCTCGTAACGAATTTTCATGAAAATGTGGCAACATTTTTAGTGAGCGACGCTGTCAAAATAGAAGAGATTCTATTTCAGCGTCATGATACTAGACTCTGACTCTAGCAGCGGCGGTTGTTTGTTTTCCCATATAAAATGCATGTAAAACTACTTGACGCTGACTCTTTGATTGGTTTGGACTCTCAAAAGTAAAGATCTCAATGGATTTGTAAATATGAAAAAAATTTGATAAATAATGATAAATCCGTGATAGGAAAATGACGGCACTTTGCCAACACCGCCTGGTATTATTGTAGATTCTATTTCAGCGTCATGATACTAGACTCTGACTCTAGCGGCGGCGGTTTTTTGCTTTCCCATATAAAATGCATGTAAAACTACTTGAAGCTGACTCTTGACTCTTTGATTGGTTTGGACTCTCAAAACTAAAGATCTCAATGGATTTGTAAATATGAAAAAAAATTTGATAAATAATGAAAAAAAAAAAAATCTTTGAGATCCGTGATAGGAAAATGACGGCACTTTGCCAATACCGCCTGGTATTATTTTGTTCGTGTCGGCGACACATTTGTATTCTTGTCATCGCGCCAGAAGTGTTGTTGAGCTTTGTACTTAAAATATTGAAGCCATTAGAAAATATTTGTTAAACAAATATTTGGTTGCCCAAAAAGTAATTGCGGATTTTTTAAAAGAAAGTAAATACATTTTCAATAAAACTTAAAATGAACTTTAATCAAATATACTTTTTTTACACTTTTTTTCTAAAGCAAACTAAAAGTCACAGCTGCTAACTGACAGAAGAAAGAATGCAATTACAGAGTCACAAGCCGTTGAAAAAATTTGTCAACGCCGACTTTATGAAAAATCCGCAATTACTTTTTGGGCAACCCATAAATAAAAGGTTTAAATACAATTTGTGTGCTTAAAAATCTGCTTAAATACTCGAAAGCGGTGAAAAAGGATATAGTAGAAATTTTAAGGACATTCTACATAAAAAACATGATAGTCTCTTGTGTGGAAAACGATGCTGTGTTGGTATATTCATATGAAAACCACTTCTGGGAATCAATGGATATGGAATCAATTGCTGAATACAAAGAATTGAGGTTGGTCACGGTGTACCATTACTTTATGTAATTACGAGTATTAACACAAATAATCAGAAAAAAATGGTTTTCAATGTTTTTTTTTTTTTTTTTTTTTTGGCCATTCGGAGGCTGAATTATCAATAAAGGTTTGCAACTAAAACCAATAACGGTCTGGTGCTAAAACCAATGAGAGATTGGTATTAAATCCAATACCAGTAATAAGGCTAGTACCAAACGGTTCTAATCATTTTATGTTTCATCTATACCATCCGGTATTGTTCTTGTAACATACGGTGTTGGGTTAGGTTTAAGTGGCAATCTGCCATCAGACTCACTTAGACGTTTTCGTCCATTGTAATACCACAGGAACAAAAGAAGAAAGATGCCTTTTAGTTCCCACCGTTAAACCATCCAGATCACTTTAAAAAGCCTAACAACTTGCGAATGTTCACATTCGCTATATCAGACAGGTTCTCAAAGAAATGAGAACCTAAAATGCAATTCCTTCTGACTGCTAGTGCCGGACACACACACAGAAGGTGTTCTATAGTCTCATCCTCTTCGATGTCCTCACAGCTTCTGCCAGGGTCGTTGCTGGCAACCTTCAGTCTGTCAGCATGTTTTCCGATTAGACAGTGAACTGTCATGACGGACACAATGACTGAGACGTCTGTTCTAGCCAATGACAGCAAAGCGGTAGACCTCTTCAAGTATAGATTAGACCACATAGTTTTGGAGTGCTCATACGATGTGCTTTACTATCAATACAGTATGGCACTGAAATGAGCACGTTTGGTATCAACTTTTCTCTGGGTGTAAGCTTCCTCGTGTTATTTTTTGTATCCAAACTTAGAAAAACCGTCAATAATGAATAGAAAGCTGGGAAATTGCGGTTGATGTCTAATTAGTGGAGCTGGGCAGATCTTACTACAAACAGGGTATCGAAGCTATTGAAAATAGCTGAAAAAAGTGTATCCAGTTAAAAGGAGAGAAAAAAGAAAATTTTCCACAAATTTGTTGTTTCTATATAAGGTAGTCTATTTTGGGGCCGCCCTCGTACGTACACGTGGCAAATATGGTCCAAATCGTTTTATAATGACCAATCGCACGAAAAACTGTTCAATTAAAAGTTTAATTGAAAATAAAAATTAATTGAACCAATCATGTTTTGATAGAATCTAGATTTTTATACCCTCTACCATAGGATGGTGGTGGTATATATTCTTGATCGTCATGACAGTTTAAGTCGATCTAGCCATATCCGCTCGTCCGTCCGTCCGCCGAAAGCACGCTAACATTCGAAGAAGTTAAGCTAGGCGCTTGCAATTTTGTACAAATACTTCTTAATATAGTGTAGATCGGTTGGTATTGTAAATGGCCCAACTCGGTCCAAGTTTTTAATATAGCTGCTGTATAAACCGATCTTGGGTCTTGCTTCTAGAGCTTTAAAAGTCGATTTGGCTGAATTTTTGCATCAAGTTTTCTAGTATGACTCCCAATAACTGTGCCAAGTATAGGCTATATCAGTCCATAAACTAAATATAGGCGCCATATAAACCGATCTCCCGATTAGACTTTTTGGACTTCTAGAGGCCGCAATTCTTATCCAATATGGTTGAAATTTTGCATATGTTGTTCTGGTATGATTTCCAACAACTGTTCCAAGTGTGGTCTTAAACGGTAAATAACCTGATGTAGCTGCCATATAAATCGATCTCCCAGTTTGACTTTTTGAGCCTCCGGAGGGCGTAGTTATTACTCAATTTACCTGAAATTTTGGGGTGCGCTGTTTTTCTATTGAAAAAAGTCATTCAAAGAACTTGAAAAATGCGATCCATGGTGGAGGGTATATAAGATTCAGTTCGGCCGAACTTAGCCCGCTTTTACTTGCTTTCCATTACGATCATGATTGAAATTTCGGCAATTTTCAATTAAAAAATTAATTGATTCAATAATTTTTAAATTGAATCTGAACTTTTTATACCTACCACCATAAGATGGGGTATACTAATCTAGTCATACCGTTTGTAACACCTCGAAATAATTATCTGCGGTCTCATAAAGTATGTATATTCGGAATCGTCTCGAAATTCTGAGTCGATCTAGCCATGTCTGTCCGTCCGCCTGTCTGTAGAAATCACGATAGCAGTCGAACGCGTAAAGCCAGCCGTTTGAAATTTTGTACAGACACTTCTTATTGATGTAGATCGTTGGGGATTGCAAATGGGCCATATCGGTTCAGATTTGGATATAGCCCCCATATAAATTGATCCCCCGATTTGACTTCTTGAGCCCCCAAAAGCCTCAATTTCCATCCGATTTGGCTAAAAGTATGATCCGAATGGGTCTATAAACAGATATAGCCCCCATATAAACCGATGCCCGGATTTGAATTATTGAGCCCTTAGAAGCCTCAATTTTCATCCGATTTAACTAAAATTTGGAACAATTTGATCCGATGTGGCTGAAATTTGGAACAAGGACTTAGGTTATGTCTTCCAACATCCATGCCTAGTATGATCCGAATTGGCCTATTAACAGATACAACCCCCATATAAACCGATCCCTGAATTTGACTTCTTGAGCCCCTTGAAGTCTCAATTTTCATCCGATTTGGCTGACATTTGGAACAAAGACTTGAGTTATGAATTCCAACAACCATGCCCTGTATGATCCGAGTTGGACTATAACCTGATATTGCTCCCATATAAACCGATCCCACGATTTTAATTCTTGAACCCCTAGAAGCATCAATTTGCATCCGCTTTGGCTAAAATTTGGAACAATGACTTGTGTTATGACTTCCAAAATCCATGCAAAGTACTATCCGAATCGGTCTATTAACAGATATAGCCCCATATAAACCGATCTTCGGATGACTTCTTGACTTCTTGAGCCTTTAAAAGCCTACATTTTCACCTGATATTGGTTAAAATTCGGTCCCAAAAAGCTATCTCATGACTTACAACATCTGTGCCAAGTTTTATCCGAATCGGTCAACACGGTGATATAGGCCCTCCTAACTACCGATATCCCGATAGAACTTCTTGAGATTAAAATAATTCAAATACAAAGTCAGTTAATAAGGGTACATTTCTACCAGAATCCATGGTGGTGGGTAACCAACATACGGCCCGGTCAAAGTTAGAACGCTTTTACTTATTTAATGCAACATTTGCATATTACGTATTCAATTAAAAAATTATTTAAATTTCCAATTAATTTTTCAATTGATCTAATTAAAGAAATAATTGAAATTTTTAAATTTTCAATTACATTTTTAATTGATCCACTTAAAAATTAATTGGATGTTTCGAAAATTTCAATCTTTTTTTTTTAATTGAATCAATTAAAAATGTAATTGAAAATTTAAAAATTTCTATCATTTCTTGAATTGGATCAATTAAAAAATTAATAGGAAATTTAAAAAATTTTCAATAATTTTTTTAATTGAATATGCAATTTTTTTAATTGAATATGCAATTTTTTTAATTGAAATTATTTTCAATCGCCTTTTTCAAAAACTGTGATTGGGATTATAATTTTCTTGATTGTAGGAGTTTCAATTAAAAAATTAATTGAATGAATTAATTTCGTGATTGAAATTATTTTTATTTTTTTCTGTGTATAGAGCGATATTCTTATCCAATGACTTCTATTGGGTTGCCCAAAAAGTAATTGCGGATTTTTCATATAGTCGGCGTTGATAAATTTTTTCACAGCTTGTGACTCTGTAATTGCATTCTTTAGAAAAAAAGTGTAAAAAAAGTATATTTGATTAAAGTTCATTCTGTGTTTTATTAAAAATTCATTTACTTTCTTTTAAAAAATCCGCAATTACTTTTTGGGCAACCATACTATGGTCTATTCGTCTAAGACCCCATACAGTGTACATTTTCTTGATGGTCATTTCAGGTTAAGTCGATCCAGCCATTTCCGTTCGTCTGTCCGTCAGTTGTGATTGTAAATGGGCTAAATCGGTCCACGATTTATTGTAGCAGCCATATAAACCGATCTTCCGACTAGACTTCTTGAGCCCCTAGAGGGCACAATTCTTTTCCAATTTGGCTCGTAGTGTTTTGTTATGACTTCCAACAACTCTGAGACGTATTGTCTAAATCAGTCAATAATCTGAAATAGCTGCCATTTAAACTGATCCCCGATTTGGCGCAATTCTTATCGCTTTAGGCTGACATTTCCACCTACTGCTCAATACTTGACCGGATCCAAAGGATCGCTTGTTTGTGCTTCACAGCCGCACTGAGGACGACACCATCTGATGCACTAAATTTAATGCTACATCTTATGCCTCTGAACATTGTGGCCACAAAAATTGCGGCGACCACTGCCGTGAGGTTAAGGGAGCTTTCTCATTGGTCATGTGGCGGCAATATCCGATGTTCTAGGCAGTGTGAAGTACACCCTACCTGAGCCGCTTTTTGATAAAAATTACTATACCACCACCATTCCTGATAGAAGCGATTGGAACTACGATATCCCTGGTAACAGAAGTTACATAGACTTCTATACGGATGGTTCCAAACTAAACGACCAGGTGGGTTTTTGGGGTGTACTCTAAAGATCTAGTACTGGTCGTATCGAAAGGGTTACCCGACCACCGCAGTGTGTATCAAGCAGAGATCCTTGCAATTAAGGAAGTGGTGGAATGGCTAAGATATAATGTCATAACGACGATTGTCATAAATATCTTCTCAGACAGCCAGGCAGTCATTAAATCCCTGGACACAACGAGATGGCTGAACAGTTCAAAATTCACCTGTTCTGGGTGCCGGACCACAGAGATATCCTATGGAATTCTAAAGTAGACGAGTTTGCGAGACTAGGAACTACCTTACACATTCCAGGGAAACTGGAATCTGTGGATATGCCTCTAGCGACAGGTAACCTAATTTTTCAGTACCATACCCGAAGGACACCGAATGATAAATGGTCACAAAGAGCGGGCTGTGAGCTTTCCCAAGCTATGTGGCCTGATTTAGACTTGAAGAGGTCTACCGCTTTGCTGTCACTGGCTAGAACAGACGTCTCAGTCATTGTGTCCGTCAAGACAGGTCACTGTTTAATCGGAAATCATGCTGACAGACTGAAGGTTACCAGCAATGACTTTTGCAGAAGCTGTAGGGACATCGAGGAAGAAGAGGCAATAGAACACCTTCTGTGAGTGTGTCCCACACTAGAAGTGAGAAGGAGTTCCATTTTAGATTCTCATTTCTTTGAGAAACTGTCTGATTTAGAGGATGTGAACATTCGCAAGATGTTGGGCTTTTTAAAGAGCGATCTGGATGGTTTAACGGTAGGAACTATTGGGTTGCCCAAAAAGTAATTGCGGATTTGATTTGATTTGATTAAAGTTCATTCTAAGTTTTATTAAAAATGCATTTACTTTCTTTTAAAAAATCCGCAATTACTTTTTGGGCAACCCAATAGAAGCCATCTTCCTTCTTCTGTTCCTGTGGTGGTATCACAATGGACGAAAACGTCTAAGTGAGTCTGATAGCAGACCGCCACTTAAACCTAATCCAGGCTGAAATTTTGCACATATGGTTTTGGTATGATTTCCCATAAATTCGCCAAGCATGGTCTAAATCGGATTATAACTTGATATGGCTGCCACATAAACCGATCTCCCGATGGACTCTGAATGGCTCAATTATTACTCAATTTGCCTGAAATTTAAATCGCTGCAAAAATTTTTACTTCTGAAATGTTGGATTTTATCAAAATATTAATCGATCCGTTCTTGATTTAGATTATACCTCTTGGAATGTTTTTAAATTTTTTCTTAAATTTTAATATTTTTTTGCTGATTTTGTATTAACAAAATGTTTTTACCCACACTTACACTCTTTGTTTGCCGCTTTTTGAAACAGTTTCATTCCCCGAATTGCAACTACGATGGAATTGTTTTTGACTCCTCCTGTGGAAGCATTCCAAATATCCGTTTATGGAAGCGATGGGTAGAGATACATTTTACTCGAAAACCGGATGCTTTATGACAATGCCTCCATTAGCTCAATTGTCAGAAATTGATTGATTTCCCCATCGAATTTCATGCAGTTTGTTAACAACTCTACGACGACAGACAAACATATGGCAAGCAAAAAGTTGCATTGCTGTCTTGCCGAGAACTGGCAATACGAGAGTTAATTGAATAATTAAGTCATTGCATATGTAAAGACCGACATATGGATGAATGCATAGAATTGGTTAAAGTACAGACTAACTGACTTATGGTCAAGTGAAATGAAAAGAAGGTGAGAAGTGATTTAAAGACTATGGAGGAGCTAAATAGAGGCAAGGAACTGCGCCTACAGCATTCAAATCAATATAAGTTAAATTTCAGAACTATTCATTTCAGAATATATTGGGTTGCCCAAAAAGTAATTGCGGATTTTTCATATAGTCGGCGTTGAAAAATTTTTTCACAGCTTGTGACTCTGTAATTGCATTCTTTCTTCTGTCAGTTATCAGCTGTTACTTTTAGCTTGCTTTAGAAAAAAAGTGTAAAAAAAGTATATTTGATTAAAGTTCATTCTAAGTTTTATTAAAAATGCATTTACTTTCTTTTAAAAAATCCGCATTTACTTTTTGGGCAACCCAATACATATTTACATATGTATGCGTCTGTTTGTCTATTGAAATCTTAATACAATCTTCAAAATGAATGCCATCAACCCGAAACTAAAAATCTCAGATATTGGTGAAGAAATTGGCATGAATATTAGTTCTAATATCGTATCGTATACCGCGTTTCTAGAGGCTGCTCTGTGTAATATTAAATCAAATATAGCCATACAAACAATAGTCTATTAGTTTATAAAAAAAACCCAATTGCGATTTGTAGGAATTATTTAAAATTGATTCCTAATGATAATAATTCTCAATAAACGTGCCATCGATTTAAAAGTAAAACAAACAGAACAGAACAGACAGACAAGGGCGAAACTCGAGACTGATTAAGAACAATAATAAGAATTGAATGCATAAGGCAAATCCGGGAAGATTATTATAACCTTAACCATAAGCATGGAGGTATATCAACTTTATCATGTCATTTTTAGCTCATCGACATACTGATCTGAGGCCCTACAAAGTATGTATTTCTTAAAGCCCATGTGGGTATAGAGGGTTTCATGTTGAAATGTAGCAGTTTCTATACCCACCACCAAAGGAAGGGGGTATATTCATTTTGTCATTCCGTTTGCAACACATCGAAATATCCATTTTCGACCCTATAAACTATATATATTCTTGATCAGAGTAAAAATCTAAGACGATCTTGCCATGTCCGTCCGTCTGTTGAAATCACGCTACAGTCTTTACAAATAGAGATATTGGGCCGAAACTTTATACAGATTCTTTTCTTGTTCATGAGCATCATAAGTTCGAAGATGGGCTATATCGGACTATATCTTGATATAGCCCCCATATAGACCGATCCGCCGATTTAGGGTCTTAGGCCCATAAAAGCCACATTTATTATGCGACTTTGCTGAAATTTGGGACAGTTAGTTGTGTTAGGCCAGTCGATAAATTTCTTCAATTTGGCCCCGATCGGTTCAGATTTGAATATAGCTGCCATATAGACCGATCTCTCGATTTAAGGTTATCGGCCCATAAAAGGCGCATTTATTGTCCGATGTCGACGAAATTTGGGACAATGAGTAAAGTTAGGCCCCTCAACATATTTCTGCAATATGACCTAGATCGGTTCAGATTTGAAGATAGCTGCCATATAGACCGATCTCTCGATTTAAGGTTATCGGCCCATAAAAGGCGCATTTATTGTCCGATTTCGCCAAAATTTGGCACAATGAGTAAAGTTAGGCCCCTCGACATATTTCTGCAATCTGGCCCAGATCGGTTCAAATTTGAATATAACTGGCATATAGACCGATCTCTCGATTTAAGGTCTTCGGCCTATAAAAAGCGCATTTATTGTCCGATGTCTCCGAAATTTGGGATAATGAGTAAAGTTAGGCTCCTCGACATATTTCTGCAATATGGCCCAGATCGGTTCAAATTTGGATATAGCTGTCATATAGACCGATTTCTCGATTTAAGGTTATCGGCCCATAAAAGGCGCATTTATTGCCCGATGTCGACGAAATTTGGGACAATGAGTAAAGTTAGGCCCCTCGACATATTTCTGCAATATGGCCTAGATCGGTTCAGATTTGGATATAGCTGCCATATAGACCGATTTCTCGAATTAAGGTTTTCGGCCCATAAGAGACGCATTTATGTCGACGAAAATTTGGAAAAGTTAGGCACTTCGACATCCTTCTTCAATTTGGCCCAGATCAGTTAAGATTTGGGTATAGCTGCCATATAGACCGATCTCTTGATTTAAGGTCTTGGCCCCATAAAAGGCACATTTATAATTCGATTTTGCTGAAATTTGACACATTGACTTTTGTTAGACTTTTCGACATCCGTGTCGAGTATGGTTCAGATGGGTCCATATTTGGCTAGGGCCACCAAAAAGACCAATATTTTTTTCTACAAAATTTAACAATGACTTGTACTTATAAGACCACTCAATGTCCGTGTCGAATTTGATCCAAATCGGACCATATTTCGATATAGCTGCTATGGGGGCATAAATCATGCATTTTTCACCGGAATATGACTAAAGCTGGTTTACATGTATACCAGGTGGTGGGTATCCCGGCCCGGCCCGGCCTAACCTAACGCTTTTTTACTTGTTAATTTTGAATTTTGTAAAGATCGGACCAAAATTGTGGCTACTACAACCTTAATAGGCCATATAGGATGAAAGATATATATGGGAGCTTAATCTGGTCCGACTTGAAATTGAGATTTTGATGATGAAATTTTGGACACGTATTGGAGCGTCAAATAAAACATCCTGTGCTAAATTTTGTCAAGATCGGATCAAAATTGTAGCGACTCGATTTTCAAAGTCTATATCGGATGAACTATTGGGTTGCCCAAAAAGAAATTGCGGATTTTTTAAAAGAAAGTAAATGCATTTTTAATAAAACTTAGAATGAACTTTAATAAAATATACTTTTTTACAATTTTTTACTAAAGCAAGCTAAAAGTGACAGCTGATAACTGACAGAAGAAAGAATGCAATTACAGAGTCACAAGATGTGAAAAAATTTGTTAACGCCGACTATATGAAAAATCCGCAATTACTTTTTGGGCAACTCAATATATATATACATGGAAGCTACATCTGAATCTGAACCGATTTTTGTGAAATTTTGCACACTTATTGGGAAGTCAAATAAAACATGCAATGCAGTGCGACACCTCTTTGGAGAGAAGTTTTACATAGCATAGTACCCCACAAATATTGCCAGCATTAGGAAGGGAAAACTACCGCTGAAAATTTTTTGTGATGGTCTCGCCAGGATTCGAACCCAGGCGTTCAACGTCAAAGGCGGACATGCTAACCTCTGCGCTACGATGACAGGGAGCTAAATCTAAATCTGCTCCGATTTTTTCCAAAATCAATTTTGTTCGTCATTGGACCAAAAAAGAGACTTGCGTAAACTTTCATTACAATCGGACAACAAATGCGACCTACATCGCGATCACAATAATACATGGACAGACAGACGGACATAGCTTAATCGAATCAGGTAGTAATTCTATGCCGAGCGGTATACCTGTCAATGGGTTTAGCTCTTCTCCTCCATAGCGTTGCAAACAAATGCACAAAGTTGAAATACCCTGTACAACAGTGGTGGTGTAGCATAAAAAAAGTAAAAGCATGCTAAGTTCGGCCAGGCCGCACCGATCCATCGTGGATCGCATTCATCAAGTTCTTTGCTCGAGATCTCATTACAGGAAACAGACAGTGAAAGCATGCAAAATTAGGCAGGGGCGAATCTTGGGAACCCACCACCATGGATTCTGCTAAAAATTTATTTAAAATAAATTTAGTTGAAGGGCAACATTTTACTCTACATACCAAACTTCTGTCTCAAACCAGCAAAAATTAAAGCTGACTGGTTTATATGGGAGCCATATCAGATTATAGACTGATTTGGACCGTACTTGGCACAGTTGTTGAAAGGCATAACTAAACACTGCATGGTCATTTTCAGTCAAATCGGACAAAAATTGCGGCTTGTAAGGGCACAAGTGGACAAATCGGGAGATCGGTTTATATGGGAGCTATATCTAAATCTGAACTGATATGGCCCATTTGCAATCCCCAATGACCTACATCAATATTAAGTATCTGTGAAAATTTTTAAGTGGCTAGCTTTACGCGTTTGACCGCTATCGTGATTTCGACGGACGCACGGACCGACATGGCTAGATCGACTCAGAACGCCGAGAAGATCAAGAAAATATATACTTTATGGGGTCTTAGACAAATATTTCGAGATGTTACAAACGGAATGACTACATTAGTATACCACCATAAAGGCATAAAATGAATAATAAATAATAATTGCTATGCTCTTGGGCCATAATGGGCAACATCCCAGACCATAGTAGTCATTGAAAAAAATTTCAGCCAAATCGGACAAGAATTGCGCCCTATAGGTGCTTAAGAAGTCAAATCGGGTGATCGGTAGAGATGGGTTTCTAGCGGGTAAATACCCAGTGCTTGGGTATTTACCCACTAGGGTATTTATAATTTTGCAGATATCTTGGGCATAAAAACATTTTCCAAAAAATGTTTGATGACTTCCTATTCTTGGTATATAAACCTGTCCGCTGTATATATATCCATATCGGGAGTTCGGTCTATATGGCAGCTATATCCAAATATGGTCTGATCTGGAGGATATTCAACAGAAAGGTGTAGAGGGGTGCCAAAACGCACTGCTTCAAATTTCATCAAAATGAAAAATATGACTTTTATTGGCTCAATACCCTTTATCTGGAGATCGGCCTATATGGCAGCTATATGCAAATATGTTTCGATCTGAACAAAAATGTGTGGAGGTCTATCGAAACACACCGTGCCAAATTTCATCGAAATCGGATGAAAAATGTTTCTTTTATGGACTCAATAGCCTAATTCGGGAGATCGGCCTGTATGGCAGCCATATTCAAATATGGTCCCATCTAGATGATATTCAACAAAAAGTTGTAGAGGTCTATCAAAACTCACTGTTACAAATTTCATCAAAATCGGAGGAGAAATGCTCCTCTTATGAGCTCAATACTCTATATCGGAAAATTGGTCTGTATGGCAGCTATATCCAAAAATGGTCCGATCTGGACCATATTCAACAAATAGGTGGAGGGGTCTTCCAGAATGTACTGTGCCAATTTTATTAAATTTTATTAAATTCGGATGAAAAATGCTCCTTTTATAGGCTCAATAACCTTTCTCTGGAGATAGGCCTATATGGCTGCTATATTCAAATATGGTCCGATATGAAGCACATTCGACAGGAATGGGTAGTGGTCTACCAGAACTCACTGTGCCAAATTTCATTGAATTTGGGTTATAAATGGATCTTCTATGGCCTTAATACCCTATATCGGGAGATCGGGCGGTCGGTCTATAGGACAGCTATATCCAAATATAGTCCGATCTGGATCACACTTCACAGAAATGAGTAGGGGTCTACCAGACCTCACAGTGCCAAATTTCATCGAAATCGGATGAAAAAATACCAATATATTGCCTCAAGACTTTAAGTCTGAAGATCGGCCTATATAGCGGCAATGTAAAACTAAATTCCGATTTTATGAGATCAGAAGGTCAGGTTTACAAACAATGCGAAATCATTAATTTTTTTTTTTTGGAAAATGTTTTTATGCCCAAGATATCTGCAAAACTATAAATACCCAGATGTTGGTTATAAATGGGTAAATACCCAAGTATTTACCCAATTTACCGGGTAAATACCTTTTGGGTATTTACCCATCGCCCATATCTAGTGATCGGTTTATACGGAAGCTATATAAGATTAAGAACTGATTTAGACTATACTTGCCATAGTTGTTGAAAGTCAAAATAGAACACCTCATACAAAATTCAGCCAAATCGGATAAGAGTTGCACCCTCTAGAGCCTCAAGAAGTCAAGACCCAAGATCGGTTAATATATACATCAAAACATGAACCGATATGGCCCATTTACAATCCCAACTAACCTACTCTAAGGAAGTATTTTTGCATACACTCGGAGATATTTTCCATGAAATTCGGTATTACTTATCTAAACCAGCTCTGTATTTTTCTACCCCTTACGTCGTTAATGGGTTAATTATTTTAATCCAAGTCCAAACAGCATTGGCATCTCTTATATTTGTTTACCTTGGGGGCTGGGGGGAGCATACAATTGCGAGCGAATATAGACAATGTATTTGACTGTTGATGATGATAACTGAGTTTCGGCAGGCAGACAGGGAACAAAACGATTGGACATTAACTAGGTGAAGCTTGAGGTGGCCTTTAGCACTCACTCATTGTGTCGGACTGAATGTTACATCAACATTATTTGAAGCGTAATTAGAACAAATTAAAGTAAATACTTTGAATGTAATACGAGACGCTAATGAGGAGGTGATATCAATTAACTAATTTTGATTAATTAACTATGGTGCTGTGAAAACTATTTAGGGGACTATAAATTTAATGGAGAACATACATATTTACGAAAAGATGCCTAGTCAATGGGAATGCTGATGACATGCAAATGTTTAATTTTAAAATTAAACAATTTTAGATAAGCCTTATTAAAGGCATGGATATAACAAGTAAAAGCGTGCTAAGTTAGGCCGGGCCGAATCTTCGGAACCCACCACCATGGACTGGAGAAATGTATACAAAACTAATTTAGTTGAAGGGCATAATTTTATTCTATGTACCAAACTTCTGTCAAACCAGAAAAATTTAAGCTTTTTAGGAACCGAACAACAATGATCGAGACACCGTTTTACATGGGAGCTATATCAAGTTATAGGCTGATTTGGACCATACTTGGCATAGTTGTTGAAAATCGTAATAGAACACCGCATGCAAAATTTCAGCCATATTGGACAAAAATTGCGGCTTGTAAGGACTCAAGAAGTCAAATCGGGAGATCGGTTTATATGGGATATATATTAGGTTATAGACTGATTTGGATCATACTTGGCACAGTTGTTGAAAGTCGTAATAGAACACCGCATGCAAAATTTCAGCCAAATTGGACAAAATTGCGGCTTGTAAGGACTCAAGAAGTCAAATCGGGATATCGGTTTATATGGGAGCTATATCAGGTTATTGACCGATTTGGACAGTACATGATAAAGTTGTTGGAAGTCGTATAGGAACACTACATGCAAAATTTCAGCCAAATCGGACAAAAATTGCGGCTTGTAAGGATTCAATAAGTTAAATCGGGAGATCGGTTTATATGGGAGCTATATCAGGTTATGGACTGATTTGGACCATACTTGGCACAGTTGTTGAAAGTCGTAATAGAACACCGCATGCAAAATTTCAGCCAAATTGGATAAAAATTGCGGCTTCTAGGGGTGAAAGAATTCAAATCAGGAAATCGGTTTATATGGGAGCTATATCAGGTTATTGCCCGATTTGGGTCGTACTTGACATGGTGGTTGAAAGTCATTACAAAACACTACATGCTCAGTTTCAGCCAAGCCGGACAAATATTGCGGCTTCCAGGGGCTCAAGAAGTCAATTCGGGAGATCGGGGTATATGGGAGCTATAGCAGGTTATAGACCGATTTGAACCATACTTGGCATGGTTGTTAAAAGTCATTACAAAACACTACATGCTCAGTTTCAGCCAAATCGGATATATATTGCGGCTTCCAGGGGCTCAAGAAGTCAAATCGGGAGATCGGTTTATATGGGAGCTATTGCAGGTTCTTGAACGATTTGGACCGTACTTGACACAATTGTTGGAAGTCATAACAGGAAACTACATAAAAAATTTCAGCCAAATCGGACAAAAATTACGACTTCCACGGGTTCAAAAAGTCAAATCCCGAGATCGGTTTATATTGAAGCTATATCTTAATCTGAACGATATGACCCTTTAGTAAACCCCAACCATCTACATCAATAGTAAGTAATGTGCAAATTTGCTCATGAACATTCCACTATGGAACAGGGTCAAACTTCTCACATATCAATTAGTGCAGCCCGATTCAAGTTTAAGTTCAATGATATGGGGTCTCCTTTTTATAGCCGAGTCCGAACGGCGTGCCTCAGTGCGATACCTCTTTGGAAAGAAGTTTTACATGGCATAGTACGTCACAAGTGTTGCCAGCATTAGGAGGGGAAAACCACCACTGAAAATTATTTTCTGATGGTTTCGCCAGGATTCGAACCCAGGTGTTCAGCGTCATAGGCGGACATGCTAACCTCTGCGCTACTGTGGCCTGCAATACAATAGTTAGTATCTGAGCAAAAATGCAAGCGGCTAGCTTTACGCGTTCGACCGCTATCGTGATTTCGACAGACAGAAGGACGGACGGGCATGGTTAGATCGACTCAGAACGTCGAGACGATCAACCACCCATTGTATGGTGGTGGGTATAAAAAGTGATACCAGATGTCATTGTTCCATTTTTTTGCCATATTGGACTATAATTGCTCGTTTGTCAGATTTCGATGAAATCTCTTTATACATTATTTAGGGCATTTATATTGACGTAGTCCTTTTATCAGACTTTTTTAAAAAAAGGGAAACAAGTAAAACCATATTAAGTTCGGCCGTACCGAATTTTATATACCCTCCACATCACATTTGTTAAGTTCTTTGTCTGGTATCTTTTTATGGGCAAACAAAGCATAATCGATAAAAATTGCCATGCTATTGGAGCCATATTTCAGCTAACTCGGATAACAATTGCGCCCTCTAAAGGCTTAAGAATTATAATGGGAGATCGGTTTATATGGAAGCTATTTATATCAGGTTATGAACCGATTTATACTATACTTGGTATAGTTGTCAAAAGTCAAAACAAAACAAAACATTTCATGCAAAATTTCAGTCAAATCGGGATATATTGGTTGCCCAAAAAGTAATTGCAGATTTTTCATATAGTCGGCGTTGAAAAATTTTTTCAACGGCTTGTGACTCTGTAATTGCATTCTTTCTTCTGTCAGTTATCAGCTGTTACTTTTAGCTTGCTTTAGAAAAAAAGTGTAAAAAAAGTATATTTGATTAAAGTTCATTCTAAGTTTTATTAAAAATGCATTCACTTTCTTTTAAAAAATCTGCAATTACTTTTTGGGCAACCCAAAATATGAGCCCTGTATCGGCCCATGAATTCAAGCCGAACCGATTTTGATTATAAAAGGTGATTTCTTAGCTATTATTTTTTAGCAACACTGGTTTAAATAGCTCACGCACGTTTCGTGTTTTGTTTCAAAAATCTTCAGTTTGGTCTATAATTTAACCATGAATCATCTTCCAACCGAACAACGCTTGCAAATTATTGATTTTTATTATCACAATGCGTGCTCTGTTAAGAAAGTTCTCCGCGCGCGCAACGAAGCTCATTTTTAGCTCAATGGGTAGGTAAATAGGCAGATTTGTCGATTTTGCAGTGAAGATTAGCCAGAAGCATTGCAAGAGCTACCAATGCATCCAGAAAAAGCCACAGTTTGGTGCGGTTTATAGGCTGGTGGCATCATTGGACCGTACTTCTTCAAAGATGATGCGAATCGTAACGCAACTGTGAATGGTGAGCGCTATCGTGGGATGATATCCAACTTTTTTTTTTTTGCCCAAAATGCAAGAGCTTGACATGCATGATATGTGGTTTCAACAAGACGGTGTCACATACCACACAGCACGCGTAACAATGAAATGAATGAGAGACGAGTTCGGTGAACATTTTATTTCACGTTCGGGACCGGCGATTTAACGCCTTTAGACTATTTTTTTGAGGGGCTATGTTAAAACTCATGTCTGTATAGACAAGCCCGCTTCAACTGACGCATTAAAAGACAACATTAAACCATTTATTCGTGAGATACTGGCCGTAACATTGGAAAGAGTATGCCAAAATTGGACTAAGCGGATGGACCATTTGAGGCGCAGTCAGGGTCAACATTTGCATGAAATAATCTTCAAACATTCAATTATATGGGCTGTACTATCAATTCAAATAAAGATTTCATGAATTTTTCTGCGTTTTTATGTGCTTTTTTTTAATTCCTTTAGCTCTTAAAAATCACCCTCTAGTTTCAATCGTCCACTTTACGCCAATCCAAATTTCATTAGGATACCCCATTCATTAGGATACCCCATTCATTAGGATACCCCATTCATTAGGATACCCCATTCATTAGGATACCCCATTCATTAGGATACCCCATTCATTAGGATACCCCATTCATTAGGATAACTCGCAACTAGAATTTTTCTAAGACAGCTCTATTTTTGGGTATTTTTCTACCCATTTGTCGTTAATGGGTTATTTTGTATCGGACAACTCATTGATATGAGAGAATTATTCCCGACGCTCCTTAATTCAATGTTCATGGGAAAATTTCCATTTGCAACAGTTCTCAGTGACCTCTTCGAAAAGATCAGCAGTTCCTTCTTCCTTTTCTGGTCGAAGGTAGGTCAGAGTATGTTGGCAGTCCGGCATCCGTGAATTCGGCTCCCACCTGAACGTCGCCTCCTCACTAGCCAATCCTTCTACTATGATCAGGAGATCCACAAATGGCAGGTGTGTAAGTCCGACGACAGGTTAGCTCCCGCTGAGGGGCACCTCCTGGCATATTCGTCCTTCTTTTCATTTTCCAGGATATTAACGTGTTCGGGAATATATACTAGCGCCATGTCATGTCATGCCATGTCATTAGTCTGAGGTTTATTCAGTGAATCCAAACACTCCGCCACGCATTGCGACCACACTGTCCTCAAGACCCTGAAAGCCGCATACAAACGCAAATTTGCCACGAACATGCGACTAAGAAACACGGACAAACTTCTCAATGAGTGCTGCCCGATTCATAATAAAGCTCATTGATAAGGGGCCTCCTTATTATAGACTTGTGCGTACGGCATACCGCAGTGCGACACCTCTTTGGGGAGAAGTTTTTACATGGCAAAGTACCTCACAAATGTCACCAGCATTAGCAGAGGATAAGCACCGCTGAAAATTTTTTCCGATGTTCTTGCCAGACATACTAATCTCTGCGCTAGGGTGGACGTCATACTTTTCAAATAAATCTTGAGTTTGGAAGATGGCAAATCCCTTTCAGGAATTTCTTTTCGGCTATAGTTATAGCACAGACCTCTGCATGAAGTACCATACATTCGACCAGCAGACTCAACTCCATACCGATGTTGAGTGTCTAGGAGTCCCAGTCCCTGACTCCACCTTGAAGCCAACGAATGAAGACCGAGATCTCATTCTCTTTAAAAGCAGCATACCACTCCCTGCCCGGAAAGCGAAACACGAAGATTATTCCTCAAATCGGTATCGGTGCCTGGTAGTCTGAGACCCTATTTCTATAAGGCATAGTACCTCACAAATGTTGCCAGCGCTGAAAATTTTTTCCGATATTCTCGCCAGGATTCGAATCCAGACCTACTGCGTCATAGGCGAACATGCTAACCTCTGCGCTACGGTGGCCAGAGTGAATACCGTCTGGTCAGATTAAGGTCGAGGTACCAATAACCCGAACAACAAGGTAGCAGGAGCCGATGGTTTACCAGCTGAAACATTTATAACCGGAGGCAACACGCTGATGATGCAAACTTTAGCTCATCTAGGTTATGTAAGTCTGGACAAGGGAAGCCGGAACCGTTGATCGTAATTTCAGCCTAATGTTAGGTTAGGTTGGATTTAATGTAGGATTGGATGTTACAGTTTTGCCGGATATTAGAATTAACGATCTGATATTAAGGGTTAGGAATCTCAGACTTAAACTTTATAAAAAAATTTGTGAGTTTAGTAATTTTTTCTGATTTTAAGTAAAATTTTGGTTTTGGAATTTTTTTTTTGTTAAAGATTTGAAATCTTCTCCATTGATTTGTGTAAAGTAATGTAAACAACGAATGTAAACAATTTTAACAGGGCAAATGATGAAACGATTGTGAAACCGGATGAAATCTAAAACTAGAAGCAAAATAATAAAATCTAATCAGCTTTACGAACGTCATCATCATTATCATCATTGCCATTGGAAATGCCATAGTCAGCATTTTTCCACCAAAAACCTTATCATGATGATGATGATCATCATCATCAAACAGCAGCCGTGATTATTTGAAAGTACAGGGCTTCAAGGTAGAATGTGCAGACTGCTCTCGGGGATTTCCAGGGCATGTGTAACCTGAGGCGATTAGAAATGTAAGTGCCATCGAAGCATATAAAAGTGGAAAGCATTTGAGTTTTTCAAAGCACAAGCTAATCAAGGGTGAAAGGAAGTGCACAATATGAATAAAATTTTGGTAAGTCGATGCCGTAAAGCATTTGCCAGAATTGTAGTGTGACATTTGAAAGGATTATTTGGGGATTTTTAATACAAATCCTTCCACGTTTTCTTCTTTCATTGTAGGTGACAATTGTTGCCTTGGCAGTTATAAATTGCGCTGCCAATGGCTCGCCTTATGGCAGTAAATATGGAGGCTATGGAGGTGGTGGCGGCGGCGGCGGTGGAGGTGGTGGAGGAGGAGGTGGTAGTGGTGGAGGCGGTTTTGGTCCTGGCGGCGGTGGTGGCTCTGGCTTAGCAGGTCATGATGGCGGAGGCTTTGGCCCAGGATCAGGCGGTGGTCAGGGAGGAGGTTTAGGCGGTGGTAAAGGCAGTGGCTTTGGATCAGGAGCTGGCTCAGGTTTGGGTGGAGGTGCTGGAGGCTTTGGTCCTGGTGGCAGCGGTGGTCTTGGTGGCCATGGCGGTGGTGGTGGACCCGGCAGCGGAGGTTTCGGTGGTTCCGGCAATGGTTTAGGCGGTGGCCATGGAGGTGGCGGCGGTTTTGGCTCCGGCTCCGGTTCCGGTTTAGGCGGTGGCAGTGGAGGTTTCAGTGGATCTGGTGGACCTGGTGGTCATAGTGGCGGTTCCAGTGGAGGAGGATTGGGAGGTCATGGCAGTGGTCAGGGCAGTGGTCTGGGCGGTGGTCGAGGCTTTGGCTCAGGATCTGGCTCTGGCTCTGGTTTGGGAGGTGGTTCCGCTGGTCACAGCAGCTTTTCTAGCAGCAGCTCCGGCTTCGGCGGACCTGGATCTGGTGGTTCAAGCGGTCACGGTTTGAGTGGTCAAGGTTTTGGTAGCGGCGGTGGTGGTGGCAGCGGCTTTGGCTCAGGTAGCGGCGGTGGCGGTGGCTTCGGCAGTGGTGGTGGAGGCGGCGGTGGTTATGGTGGTGGTAGCGGTGGAGGCTACGGTGGAGGTGGCTACAAGAAACACGGCTACTAGGAAGTCATCAACGAAACTATTTTCCCATGTCATATATTAACTGTGATCATTACAAAAACGGCAATAAAAGTGATTCATTTCATAAAAAAAAAATTTATGTTCTATGGTTGTGCTTTATTTTAATACTCAAAGAAATTTGTTAGTTAAAACAATAAAAAAAAATTTGCTGCTAAAACAACAACAACGATTACAAACCTAGGTTGGGTAAGGTTAGGTTAGGCTGGCAGTATATTAACAGATTCACTGAGAACATTTAAGTCCATGGTGATGCCAAAGTAGCGACAGACCAGATCTTCAGTGGGAATTGGCCCACCCACTGGTAAACCGAGAACGCTACCAACTCGGCTACCGGGGAGAACTAACCTACAATCTTAGCCGAATAATCTGGGCATACAAAATACCTAGCTTAACGCTTTTAAAATTTTTCTCAATTTTTCGACAAACAGAGGGACCTCGTTCAATCGATTTTCAGAACATTATCCCCTCTAAGGTTGGTGTTTTTACTGCCCCAAAGACCATATCGGGTCTTAGTACAATGCAAATGCTAAATTGTCCATTCACATATCAATGAGTGCTGTTCGATTCAAGCTTAAGCTCAATGATAAGGGGGCGCCCCCTTTTTATAGCCGAGTCCGAACGGCTTGCCGCAGTGCGACACCTCTTTGGGGGGAAGTTTTAATATGGCGCAGTGTCGCATTAAGAGGGTAATCACCGCTGAAAATGTTTTTTAATGTTGTGGTCGTTAGGATTCTTTGAGGACTTGTGTGCTTATGTTGCCGACTTGATTATTCTGGCCATAGGTACATTCTGGGATATTCAGTCTAAGATTTTGGCCACGGCTCTTAGGCCAACGTCCTCTTGGGCTACTGGATTCAGTTTAGAGGTGAATGCCAGGATGACTGAATTTTTGTTATTCTCGAGTATGAGAAAATGGCTTGATTTTAAACTGCCGAGACTTCAAGGGACAGGCTTGGAACTGTCAAACTCGGGTGTTATTCCGCATAGTTCACTCCATTATGGTCCAAATCGCAATTCTTTTCTTTTATCCTATCCTTTCCTTTGTTTGCCTAAAAAAAAGATACCGGGGAAAGAACTCGACATATGCGATCCATGGTGGAGGGTATTTAAGATTCGGCCCGGCCGAACTTAGCACGCTTTTACTTGTTATTTGATTTATTGTGTCTTTAGAATTTTTTTAATAAAGGACAAATGTTGACAAATGTGAAAACAGATGAAACCTTAAACTTGCTGCAAGAAAATTAGCAAACTTTAAGTTTAAGCAGCTATTTTGACTATTGTCATTAACATCACCAACATCATCATTGCCATTGACCAACATCATCATTGGCATTGGACAAATCATGGTTTGCGTTTTTCACTAACATTTTTCAACATCAACATCACAGCAGCCGTAATAATTCCAAGAATATTTCCATTTTGTAACCTGAGACCATTAGAGATGGAAGTGGCATCGAAGCATTTAAAAATGGAAATCATTTCAGTCTTTCAAAGCACAAGCTAAGCTACTATGAAAGAAATTCTTCATTATGAATCAAATTTTGGTAAGATGATGCGGAAAATAATTTGCCGGAAAGGATTATTAAAGGATTTTGACACAAATTCTTTTCTTTTGTCCTAGAGGTAACAATTGGTACCTTGGCAGTTATAAATTGCGCTGCCCGTGGCTCGCCTTATGGCTGTAAATATGAAAAAGCTACACAGGTGGTGTCGGCAGTGGAGGTTATAAAGGCGTCGGTGGAGGCTATGTCTATGGAGGTGGTAGAGGCTCTAGAATAGGAGCTTAGGATGGTGGAAAAAGGAGCATTCGCCAAAGAAGTGATGGTCAAAGAAGCGGTGTTCAAAGAAGCGGTGGTCGAAGAAGCGGTGGTCGAAGAAGCGGTGGTCAAATAAGCGGTGGTCGAAGAAGCGGTGGTCAAATAAGCGGTGGTCAAAGAAGCGGTGGTCAAATAAGCGGTGGTCGAAGAAGCGGTGGTCAAAGAAGCGGTGGTCAAAGAAGCGGTGGTCAAAGAAGCGGTGGTCAAAAAAGCGGTGATCGAAGAAGCGGTGGTCGAAGAAGCGGTGATCAAAGAAGCGGTGATCAAAGAAGCGGTGATCAAAGAAGCGGTGGTCAAAGAAGCGGTGGTGAAAGAAGCAGTGGTCAAAGAAGCAGTGGTCAAAGAAGCGTTGGTCAAAGAAGCGGTGGTCAAAGAAGCGGTGGTCAAAGAAGCGGTGGTCAAAGAAGCGGTAGTCAGAGCAGCGCATAATAGGACAGAATCCAAAAAAAAACTAGTAAAAAACATGCCATATGAGAACGGATAGAGATAACGCTTTGAAAGTTGAAATGGTTGGAGCTGAGGTGTTTTCGAGATTATGTGCAAAATTTCAAGGCAAATTCATTAAAAAACTACCGATTTTAGAATCATCTCATCAAAGAAGCGGTGATCAAGAAGCGGTGGTCAAAGAAGCGGTAGTCAAAGAAGCGGTGGTCAAAGAAGCGGTGGTCAAAGAAGCGGTGGTCAAAGAAGCGGTTGTCAAAGAAGCGGTGGTCGAAAAAGCGGTGGTCAAAGAAGCGGTGGTCAGAGCAGCGCATAGTGAGATAGAATCGACCAAAAACTAGTAAAAAACATGCCATATGAGAACGGATAGAGATAACGCTTTGAAAGTTGAAATGGTTGGAGCTGAGGTGTTATCGAGATCATGTGCAAAATTCAAGGCAAATTCATTAAAAAAATACCGATTTTAGAATCATCTTTGTATATTTTGGGGATTTTTATAAACAAATTCGAGCATTACTAATTTTTGGCCCAAACGATTTTCCGACATGCCGAGGTGACCAACGTTAGGGGCCAAGAGGCGTCCGGACCACCTAGGGCCTTGATGTTTTGCACATGATCTAAATAATACCTCTGCTCAAACTTCAAAGAGTTATCTTTATCCGTTCTCATATGGCACGCACATATTTGACTAGGTTTTTTCGATTCTATTTCACTGTGTAGAGGTTGTAATGGCTCTAGTGCGAAATGTGGTCAAAGCGATGGTGTTCAAAGCAGCGCTGGTAGAGGCGACGGTGGATATACAGCGGTCAAAAAAAGTATTCATCATTCAATGTTTTTTTTTTTAATAAGTCTACAAAAGACAATTGGAATAAAAACATATTAAACTAATGATGCAGTAGTGCTTGTGTGATATATATGTACACAATTTCATTGTTTTTAAAGAAAAAAATAGTATTTATTGGAACAAAAAGGGCCATTTTACAGCTGAACACAAAAAATTAAACAAAAAAAGTATTCATCATTGCAAAAAAACAAAAAAATAAATAACATAATTTAAAAAAATTAATACTTTGTTATTCGACCACCGCGTCTTATAACTTCTTTTAAGCGGTTTGACATCGATTGGACTAATTTAGCGGTTATATTTTGGTCTCTATTAGTCCATTCCTCCATTATCACCTGTTGCATTTGACTCTTGCTCGAAAAATTTCGCGTTCTCAATTTGCGTTCGAGATGTTCCCAAAGATGTTCAATTGGGTTCAAGTCGGGACTTTGAGGAGGAGTTTTAATGACTTTGGGGCAGTTATACAGCATCCACATCTTGGTATTTAAAGCAGAATGTTTGGGGTCATTATCTTGATAATATTGAAAGTTATTACCAAGCCCAAGTTTTACAGCACTATCTTTTAAATTCCTCTTTAAAATGTCAATGTAATACTTATGATCCATTACTCCATTAATAATTGCAAGATTTCCCGCTCCTGAAGCCGCCATACACCCCCAAACCATTAAACCACCTCCACCATGTTTTACAGTAGCAACTGTGTTTCGTTCTTCAAGCTCTGTATTTGGTTTTCTGTACACTATGACCTTTCCATCGCACCCAAAAAGATTAAACTTGCTCTCGTCTGCAAAAATGACTGTTTTCCAAAATGATTCGGGCTGTTTTACATACATTTTTGCGAAGTTTAGCCTTTTCACTCGGTTTATTTTATTTATAAAGGGCTTCTTACGTGCAGTTCTTCCTCTGTAACTATGCCTTTTGAGTGTATTTCGAATTGTTTGTGTAGTAACTTCCTTCCCTAAATATTCCATAGTGTTTTTACGAAGAATGGTCGCATTTGTCTTCGGAGTTTTCTGAACTTGCCGCACTAGCCAACGCACATCTCCAACTGAAAGTGCTTTTGGTCGACCAGATCTTGGTTTATTGTCAACAGTTTTCGTTTCTGTCCACTTTCTGATGATGGATTGTATAGTAGATCGTGGTCTATTTAATATTTCACTGATAGTTTTTTGAGTTAAACCATTCCTGTGGTGTTTTATTATCAAAACTTTTACCTCATCAGAAACCTCGTTTTGCTTACGACCCATTTTGACAAAAACTATATTTTCAATGAAATTAAATATTTGCTGTCAAGGGCAAAGCCTCCTTTACTAAATAAAACAGAAAAGGGGGATTCCCAAATAATATTTGAATTTGACTTTGATGATAGCACATCAATGATGAATACTTTTTTTGTTCTGTTTTTGGTGTTATTATATAAAATTGCATTTTTTGCGCTAATTAAATTTATTTTTTGAATTTATTTTAAAACATATTACGAAAAATAAACTATTGCATAAAACTGCATTATTTGTTTACTTTAAATTTTCTTCAATTACCCAAAATAAGTGAATTTATTATCAATTTTGCTAATGATGAATACTTTTTTTGACCGCTGTAGATACAATTGTTAACCTTGGTCGGATTGCCAAATCTTTATTTGTGGTGCTTGGAATTGTGCGAGTCAAACATAATGGCATGGATCCGAAGTATTCAGCAATACTGAATACAAATACTGGGATTGTATATTACCAAAGTATATACAGTCCCAGTATTTGCAAATCCACATTTGTCCATGAACATTCAATTAAGGAACAAGGGCAAACGTATCACAAGTCAATCAGTGCTGTTCGTTTCAAGTTTAAGCTCAATGATAAGGGATCTCTTTTTAAAGCCGAGTCCGAACGGCGTGGCACAGTGCGACACCTCTCTGGGGAGAAGTTTTTACATGGCAAAGTACCTAACAATTGACACCAGCCTTAGGAGGGGATAACCACCGCAGAAAATTTTTTTTGATGTTCTCGCCAGGATTAGTTTGTGGTATTGGCATTTGGCCAATGTCTGAGTATGACCTTTTTTAAGTGCAAAATCCTATTTCCAGTTAATTTGGCTTTGTTATTGAGTTTAAGAGCAATGTCATTATACCCTCCACCATAGGATGGGGGCATACTAATATCGTCATTCCTTTTGTAACACAACAAAATATTGGTCTTCGATCCCATAAAGTATATTCTTGATCGCCATGACATTTTAATTTGAAAAAGTCATGTTCGTCCATCTGTTAGTCTGTAGAAAGAACTCTAATTTTCCAAGGAGTAAAGCTAGGTGCTTAAAATTTGCCATAAATACTTCCCGTAAGTGCAGTTCGGTTGGCATTGTAAATGGACCATATTGGTCCATATTTAAATATAGCTCCCTTATAAATCGACTTTCCGAACCTCTAGAGAGCGTAACTCTTATCCGATTTGAAATTTTGTACTATAACGTTTTCTGTAACACTCAACAAATGTGGCAAGTATGGTTCGAGTCCATCTAAAATCTAATATAGCTCCCATATAAACTTATCTCCGGAGGCCACCGTAGCGCAGAGGTTAGCATGTCCGCCTATGAGGCTGTATGCCTGGTTTCGAATCCTGGCAAGACCATCAGAAAAAAATTTTCAGCGGTGGTTTTATCCTCCTAATGCCGGCAACATTTGTGAAGTACTATGCCTTGTAAAAATTTCTCTCCAAAGAGGTGTCGCACTGCGGCACACCGTTCGGACTCGACTATAAAAAGGAGGCCCCTTATCATTGAGCTTAAAACTTGAATCGGACTCCACTCGTTGATATGTGAGAAGTTTGCCCCTGTTCCTTAGTGGAATGCTCATCAACAAAATTTGCAATTTGCAATAAACCTATCTCCATGGCCGCAGTTCTTATCCGAATGGGCTAAAATTTGCCTAGTGACTTTTTTTATGACTTTTAATATACGTGCTTAGTATGGCTTAAATCGGTTTAAAATCTGATATAGCTCCCATATAAACTGTTCTCCCGATTTTACTTCTTGAGCCTCTAGAGGGCCCTACTCTTATCCGATTTGACTGAAATTTTGCACAACGACTTCGCGTATGACGTTCAATATACGTGCCTTATATGACCCGAATTCGTCAATAAACTGATATAGCTGCCATATAAACCGATCTCTCGATTTTAGTTCTTGAGCCTCTAGAGGGCGTAATTCTTATCCGAGTTGGCTGAAATTTTGCCCAGTATTTTTCTTAACGACCTCTAATGTTTATGCCAAGATTGAATCGGTTTAAAACCTTACATAGCTGCCATATAAACCGATTTCTCGATTATACTTTTTAAAGCCCTTAGAGGGCGCAGTTCTTGCCTAATTTAGTTGAAATTTTGGACAATAATTTCTCCTATGAATTTCAACATACTTGCCAAGTATGATTTAAATAGGTCGATAAACAGATATAGCTCTCTGATATACCGATCTCCCGATTTTACTTCTTGAGCCCCTAGGGGGTGCAGTTCTTGACTGAAATTTTGCACAATGACTTCACGTATGACCTGCAATATATGTGCCAATTATGGTCTGAATCCGTCAATAACCTGATATAGCTGCCGATTTTATTTGTTGAGCCTCCAGAGGGCGTAATTCTTATCCGATTTGTCTGAAATTTTGCACAGTGATTTTTTTACATCTAGTATTCGTGCCATGTGTAGCTTGAATCGGTTTAAAAAATCGGTAAAAAAAATTTTGAACAGTGACTTTGTTTATGACCTCTAAAATATGTGCCAAATATGGCTTGAATCGGTTTAAAACCTGTCATAGCTGCCATATAAACCGATCTCTCGATTATACGTTTTTAAGGCCCTAGAGGGCGCATTTATTGCCTAATTTAGTTGAAATTTTGGACAATAACTTCTCCTATGACTTTCAACATACTTGCCAAGTATGGTCTAAATAGGTCGAAAACCTGATATAGCTCACGGATATATTGATCTCCCGATTATACTTCTTGAGCCTATAGATTGCGTCATTCTTATCCGATTTGGCTGAAATTTTGCACAATGACTACTCCTATGATCTTCAATCCACGTGCCAAATATGCTCTGCATCGGTCTAAAACCTTATATAGCTCCCATATCAACCGATCTCCCGATTTTACTTCTTGAGCCTTTTGAGGGCGTTATTTCTCTACGATTTGGCTGAAATTTTACACAGTAACTTTGTTTATGATCTCTAAGAAACGTGCCAAATATGGTCTGAATCCGTTTATAACCTGGTATAGCTTCCAGATAAACCGATCTCCCGATTATACTTCTTGAGCCCTAGAGGGTGCATTTCTTCCCTGTTTAGTTGAAATTTTGCACAATGACTTTACCTATAACTTTCAACATACTTACCAAGTATGGTCTGAATAGGTCGAAAATGTGATATAGCTCCCTGTTATACCGGGCCATATCGGTTCAGATTTGGATATAGCTCCCATATAAACCGATCTCCCGATTTGAATACTTGAGCCCATGAAAGCCGCAATTTTCGTCCGATTTTGCTGAAATTTTGCATGTGAAGTTCTGTTATGACTCCTAACAACTGTGCTAAGTACGGTCTAGATCGATCTACAACCAGATATAGCTCGCATATAAACCGATCTCCCGGTTTGACTTCTTGAGCCCCTGAAAGCCTCAATTTTCATCCGATTTGGCTGAAATTTTGTCCATGGTGTTTAATTATGAATTCCAACAACTGTACCAAGTACCATCCAAATCGGTCAAGAACCTGATATAGCTCCCATATAAACCGATCTCTTGATTTGACTTCTTGAGCCCCTGGAAGCCATAATTTTCATCCGATTTGGCCGAAATTTTGCATGTGGTGTTCCGTTATGACTTCCAACAACTGTACTAAGTACGATCCGAATCGGTCAAGAACATGATATAGCTCCCTTATAAACCGATCTCCCGATTTTATTTTTTGGGCCCTTACAAGCCACGATTTTGACCCGATTTGGCCGAAATTTTGCATGTGGTGTTCCGTTATGACTTCCAACAACTGTGCTAAGTACGATCCGAATCGGTCAAGAACATGATATAGCTCCCATATAAACCGATCTCCCGATTTTATTTTTTGAGCCCTTACAAGCCACGATTTTGATCCGATTTTGATGCAATTTTGCATATAGTGTTCTGTTATGACTCTCAACAAACCAAAGTACAGTTCAATTCGGTCTATAACCAGATATAGCTCCCATATTTTAGCAGAATATTGCCCCTGTTCCTTAGAGGCATGTTCATGGGCAAAATTTGCATTTGTATGTGGTGGTGGGTTCCCAAGATTCGGCCCTGCCGAACTTAGCACGCTTTTACTTGTTTTATTTTTATTTGCTAAAAGATTTGTCCACTCAAAGGATTTAGTTTTTGATGTTCGTTCTCATGCCATGAAAATCGTTTGTATAGATTTAGACACCATTTACTATTGGGTTGCCCAAAAAGTAATTGCGGATTTTTCATATAGTCGGCGTTGACAAATTTTTTCACAGCTTGTGACTCTGTAATTGCATTCTTTCTTCTGTCAGTTATCAGCTGTTACTTTTAGCTTGCTTTAGAAAAAAAGTGTAAAAAAAGTATATTTGATTAAGGTTCATTCTAAGTTTGATTAAAAATGCATTTACTTTCTTTTAAAAAAATCCGCAATTACTTTTTGGGCAACCCAATAGTTTTCTCTACCCAGCAATTTTGATTTAGTCCAACTACTTAATGTTTAGCTAACAAATGTGAATAACAATGAATGAATCCTCTGATTTTTTTAAATATTTTTATAAAGGGGGGTTAGAGGATATACCAAGGTCGTCATTGCGTTTGTACACTCAAAGAAATTTGTTAGTAAAAACCGTAAAAATGTTTGCTGTAACAGTAGAAAGTCTGCTAGAAAAATGGGACAGCAGTAATTTGCTGCTAAAACAGCAAATATCTTTTGCTGTTTTTCTTTGGTAAAAAGTTAAATAAAGCTAAAAAATGTCATAAATATTTAAATTAAACCCTAAATTGACAAATATTTTTATTAACATATACCAAATCCCTCAATAGTTGATTAGAAGTTCAACAATTTTAAACGAATCTATTCAGAAGTTTAAAATTTGTGATTTAATGTCAGCAGATAGTGTTTGCTGATATCAGCAGACTAACTTTTCTGGGTGTATCTTCGACTTTTCGTAGGTACAATGTGGGAGCTATATCTAATTCTGAACCAATTTTGATGGACCCCGGTGGATGTTTTCAGATTTGTTCAAATTTCGAGCAAATGTGTTCAAACTGTACTAACTACGGTCGACAAATGGCAATTATCCAAAACTATTGATAGACCGGGCACGCTCCGCTGCGCCTTCTTTTACTTTATATGGAACAAAATTTTCCATGGAATATTTATTTTCGCAGGAGATCACCATAGCGCAGGGGTTAGCATGTCCCCCTAAGACGCTGAACGCCTGGGTTGGAATCCTGGCGAGACCATGAGAAAAAAATTTTCAACGGTGGTTTTCCTCTCCTAATGCTGGCAACATTTGTGAGGTACTATGCCATGTAAAACTTCTCTCCAAAAAGGTGTCGCACTGCGGCACGCCGTTCGGACTCGGCTATAAAAAGGAGGCCCCGTATAATTGAGTTTAAACTGGAATCGGACTGCACTCATTGATATGTGAGAAGTTTGCCCCTGTTCCTGTTCATGGGCAAAATTTGTTGTTTTTTGTCCCGCACAAGTGCAACGTTAGTGTAACATTTTTTTCAGAATCGAAATCACCATTAGTGATTGGGAAGAATATCATTCGAACAGAATCATTCGTTAGCTAGATAATGATTTTGTGGTTTGTTTAACATTGAAAATATCCCGTATTGATAAGAAAAGAAATTGACAATCTAATGCTTTTATGTTTTATTTGTTTAGGTTAAGAGAATATTAATGGCTGCCATAAGCAATGCCTATTTTATGGTTGTCGTAAACAATGTGTGGTTTTTTTAGAGATAGATTAGCACAACTTTATGAGTTAAGTAGTCTAGTGAGATTTTTGAAGTTGTAAAAAATTAACAGCGATATATGGTCATTTTGTTTAGCATTACACATTCAATGCAAATCAGATGTACAGGAAAGATAACCATTACCAAATTGGACTGGATAGATTGTTATCGTTTGAATAGAAGATAGCTCCCCAAAAAATCCCAATTTTTCCTCCGAATCCTAATCAAATCCTCAAGTTCCCAAAAAATTAGTCCCCATTTTCGAAAATAAATCCCCAACTTGAGGAGATATCCCCAATACTGGCAACACTGGCCGAAAGTCTTGGGAGAAATTCGAAAACCGAAGACGAATCGAACAAGGTAAGACGAATCATTGTTCACCATGACAATGCGAGCTCTCACACATCCGCTCAACCGAGCGCTTTATTGACCGGCCAAAATGTCGAATGGATGGGTCATCCACCATACATCCCTGACTTGACTTCTTTTTATTCCCTCACTTTAAGCTAAAAATGCTTCGTCATTGATTTTCGTAGCCAGAAGATGCTGTTGAAGCATTCAACAGCCATATTTTGGAGGTGTCTCAATCGAAGTGGAAAAAGTGCTACGACAATTTGTTTGATCAAATTGTGAAGGATACCTTGAAAAATAGTCCAACCGTTTTTGATGATAAAAATTTCCATTTTCATTATTAGGCTAGAAATTTACATAGCAGCCCTCGTACATTTTTAAAGGCATCAAATTAAATTTGTAACTTTTATCAACTGAACTATTTCATCTATTTGCTCTCTCGCTATCGTTTTGTTCTCTTACCAAACCACAAAATTCTAAGAATTTTTTAATCAAAATTTTGTTGGCACAAAATCAATTTTAATCGACTACTTACATCACGTATTTCCAGAGGTTGTACATCATAATCTGCACTCTCGGGTGAAAAACAGATGATGTCGTAATGGCATGTCAAATCTGAAAATAAAAACAAAAATTAAAAAAAAAATTAGAAATGAAAAGTCAATGGAGCAAAACGATATTGGCGCAAAAGCCCTAAAATCGAGCAATTTTAAAAGATTTCAATGAAAAAAATTACATCATCCAGAAAAAAGGCAACGTGGAACGAAGCAAAATTTTTGTATAAATGTGGTGTCAACATGTGTAAGTGAAGTGAAATGAATAACGAATAGGATACCATAAAATGGGTAACTTGTCCTTACCACCTTTGTAACGCACTCACACCTCTACATAGGAAAGCAAAAATCATGGATTTTGCTAAAAAAAAACTGCTAATCAGGCAAAAATTTAAGCTTCCAGTAAAGGGTTTATGGGGAGATCGGTTTATATGGGAGCTGTACCAGATTAAAGATCGATTTCAACAAAACTTACCATGCATGTTGGAAATTATAACAAAGTTTAGGTTGAAAAGAGGTTGCAGATATTAATCCACCCCATGCCCCTATGGACATACACCTAAGCCAGTAATCGGCTTGTTGTGCGCTCTAAAAACTATAAAGTAACCTCTGTAAAGAAAATTTTAAGTTAGGAATTTCGTGCTACTCAAAAAATCTTTTATTGTTTTCAATACCACTCCCCTTAGTTGGTTTATGTCTGGTATAGTGTCCCCACCTAAGTGCCGGTATCCGTTAGACGCGAAAGCCGGGCAATGACAAAGGATATGCTCCAACGTCTCATCATCTTCCCAGACATGCTATCACTTGCCGCACCGATTTTACATAAGTGAGCTCGTAGTCCTATGTGTCCCGTTATGATTCCAATAGCTATACTGACCTCCTTCTTACTTACTTTCAGTAATAGGTATCCGATCATCACAGGTATCCGATCTGAAACCTCTTCCCTTCCTTCCAGGTTTCCTATCGTCGCCTCGATTATACCGCGATGGTATGAACTGCTCCCAAACACTATGTGCAGAATTTGAGTGAAATCGTTTAACAACTGCGCCTTCCAGGGGCTCAGAAAGTCAAATGGGAAGATCGGATTATATGGGAGCTATATCAGCCTGTAGACCGGTTCGGGCCATACTTAGTGTGATTGTTGGAAATCGTAACTTGGCCTCTAGAGGCTCAAGAAGTCGAATAATCAGATCGGTTTATATGAGCAGATTTAGACCATGGTTTGCACAGTTATTAAAAGTCATACCAAAACGACACGTACAAAATTTCAGCCAAATTGGTTGAGAATGGCGCCCTCTAGAGGCTCAAGAAGTCAAATCGGCAGATCGGCTTATAAGGGAGCTTTATCAGGCTATAGACCGGTTCGGGCCATACTTAGTGCTATTGTCAGAAGACGTTACTTGGCACAGTTGTTGGAATTTATACCAAAATGACATGTGCAAAATTTCAGCCAAATTGGTTGAGAATGGCGCTCTCTAGAGGCTCAAGAAATCTTATTGGCAGAATGGTTTATATGTCAGCTATATCAGGTCATGAGCTGATTTAGACCATGGTTTGCACAGTTATTGAAAGTCATACCAAAGGGAAGTGTTCAATATGTCA
Source organism: Stomoxys calcitrans (assembly GCF_963082655.1). Taxonomy (NCBI): domain Eukaryota; kingdom Metazoa; phylum Arthropoda; class Insecta; order Diptera; family Muscidae; genus Stomoxys; species Stomoxys calcitrans. Next base: position 141,569,490 of record NC_081556.1, on the reverse strand, counting down.
ACCAAATAGGATAAGAATGACGCCCTCTAGAGGCTCGAGATGTGTAATCGGCAGATCGGTTTATATGTCAGCTATGCCAGGATATGAGCAGATTTAGACCATGGTTTGCACAGTTATTGAAAGTCATACCAAAACGACATGTGCAAAATTTCAGCCAAATTGGTTGAGAATGGCGCCCTCTAGAGGCTCAAGAAATCTTATTGGCAGAATGGTTTATATGGCAGCTATATCAGGTCATGAGCTGATTTAGACCATGGTTTGCACAGTTTTTGAAAGTCATAACAAAGCGAAATGTGCCAACTTTCAACCAAATTGATTGCGAATGGCGCCCTCTACAGGCTCAAGAAGTCTAATCGGCAGATCGGCTTATAAGGGAGCTATATCAGGCTATAGACCGGTTCGGGCCGTACTTAGTGCGATTGTCGGGAATCGTAACTTGGCGTAGTTGTTGGAAGTCATACCAAAATGACTTATGCAAAATTTCAACTAAATTGAATAAGAATGGCGCCCTCTAGAGGCTCAAGATGTCTAATCGGCAGATGGATTTATATGGCAGCTATACCAGGTTATTAGCTGATTTAGATCATGGTTTGCACAGTTATTGAAAGTCATACCAAAACGATACGTACAAAATTTCAGCCAAATTGGTTGAGAATAGCGCCATCTAGAGGCTCAAGAAGTCAAATCGGCTTATAAGGGAGCTATATCAGGCTATAGACCGGTTAGGGCCATACTTCGTGCGATTGTTGGGAATCGTAACTTGGCGTAAGTGTTGGAAGTCATACCAAAACGACATGTGCAAAATTTTGGCCAAATTGGTTGAGAATGGCGCCCTCTAGAGGCTCAAGAAGTCTAATCGGCAGATCGGCTTATAAGGGAGCTATATCAGGCTATAGACCGGTTAGGGCCATACTTAGTGCTATTGTCAGAAGACGTTACTTCGCACAGTTGTTGGAATTTATACCAAAATGACATGTGCAAAATTTCACCCAAATTGGTTGAGAATGGCGCCCTCTAGAGGCTCAAGAAGTCTTATCGGCAGATCGGTTTATATGTCAGCTATACCAGGTTATGAGCAGATTTAGACCATGGTTTGCACAGTTATTAAAAGTCATACCAAAACGACACGTACAAAATTTCAGCCAAATTGGTTGAGAATGGCGCCCTCTAGAGGCTCCAGAAGTCAAATCGGCTTATAAGGGAGCTATATCAGGCTATAGACCGGTTCGGGCCATACTTAGTGCGATTGTTGGGAATCGTAACTTGGCGTAGTTGTTGGAAGTCATACCAAAATGACTTATGCAAAATTTCAGCTAAATTGAATAAGAATGGCGCCCTCTAGAGGCTCAAGATGTCTAATCGGCAGATGGATTTATATGGCAGCTATACCAGGTTATTAGCTGATTTAGAGCATGGTTTGCACAGTTATTGAAAGTCATACCAAAGCGAAATGTGCAAAATGTCAGCCAAATTAGTTGGGAATAACGCCCTCTAGTGGCTCAAGAAGCCTTATCGACAAATCGGTTTATATGGCAGCTATACCAGGTTATGAGCTGATTTAGACCATACTTGACACAGTTGTGGGAAGTCATATCAAAATGACACGTACAAAATTTCAGCCAAATTGGATAAGAATAGCGCCCTCTAGAGGCTCAATTAGTCTAATCGGCAGATCAACTTGTATGGCAGCTATATCAAAAAATTGACCGATTTTGCGATTTACAATTCCAGGCGACCTTTACTAATAAGAAGTATTTGTGCAAAAATGTAAGCGCCTAGCTTTATTTCTTCGGAAGTTAGCGTGCTTTCGACAGTCAGATTCGGCGGACAGACGAACATGGCTAGATCGACTTTAAATATCATGATGATCAAGAATATATATAATGTATGGGGTATTGGACGAATATTTCGAAGTGTTACAATTGGACAAATGTGCGAAAAAAGATGCTGCCAGTTGAAAGTAAACACACGCTTATGTGGCAAAATAAGGATCTGCAACATTAAAGAACATTACGAATGAACCGATCTACCCAGGATGCACTTTTAAAGTGAGGTCATGCGAACAGCTGAGTACAATTTGTATACCTCACACCACTACTGTGTTACAGGGTATTATAACTTAGTGCATTTGTTTCTAAAACCCAGAAGGAAAAGAGCTAGACCCATTGATAAGTATTGAGATCGACTCAGAATCACTATCTGATTCGATTTAGCTATGTCCGTCTGTCTGTCTTACCGTCTGTGTGTCCATGTTAATTTGTGTACAAAGTACAGGCCGCAATTTTCATCCGATCGTTTTAAAATTTGGTACGGGCATATTTTTTGGCCTAGAGACCAAGCCTATTGAAATTGGAAAAAATCGGTTCAAATTTGGATATAGCTCCCATATATATGTTAGTCCGATTTGCAGTAATAATGCAATAAAATGGTCATTTGCTAACCGATTCTCTCGAAATTTGGCAGGAAGGATTTTCTAATGACTGTTGATATAACCGGTGAATTTCATAGAAATCGGTTCAGATTTATATATAGCCCTTATATATACACCTCCCGATTTTCACTCCTAGAGCCACTGCAAGTGTATTTTTTGTTCAATCTTTCCAAAATTTTGTAGAACACTTTCCTCGACCACTTTCACAATGTCAATAAAGTTAAGTCGAAATCGGTTTAGATTTAGATATAGCTCCCAAGCATATGTTCGCCCGATTTGCTGTTATAATGCAATAAAATGGTCATTTGTTAACCGATTCTCTCAAATTTTGACAGTAAGGATTTTCTAATGACTCTCGATATTACTGGTGAATTTCATAGAAATCGGTTCAGATTTAAATATAGCTCTCTCATATATATATCGCCCGATTTTCACTTCTAGAGCCGCTGCAAGCGTATTTATTGACCAATCTTTCCAAAATTTTGTACAGCGCTTTTCCCGACGACTACCACAATATCTTAGAAGTTTGCTAGAAATCGGTTCAGATTTAGATATAGCTCCCATGTATATGTCCGTCCGATTTTGAGAAATATTGCAATAAAGTGCTCATTTGTTAACCAATCCTCTTCAAATTTGGCAGGAAAGATTTTCTAATGACTCTCGGCATTGCTGGTGAATTTCATACAAATCAGCTCAGATTTAAATATAGCTGTCATATATGTATATCAGCCGATTTCCACTCCAAGAGCCACTGCAAGCGCATTTTTTGATCAATCTTGCCAAAATTTTGCACAATGCTTTACCCAACGACTACCACATTATCTGGGAAATTTGCTTGAAATCGATTCAGAATTAGATATAGCTCCCATATATATGTTAGTCAGATTTTGGGTAGTTTGCAAAATGTTGTTATTTGTCAGCCGTATTTATTCGAACATATTTGCTCAAAATTTTATACGGATTGTTTAATAACCCCTCCGAAAACATCCGCCAAAGTCCATCAACATTGGTTCAGAATTGGACATAGCTCCCACATTGTAATTATATGGTAGGTGTAGGGTATTATACAGCCTGTGTTCTACAGTAGTCTGCATAAATGCGCCCGCAGTCCTATGTGAATCTTAATGATACCAAACACCATACAGACCTCCTTCCATCTTTCACTCAGTAATAGCCTTGTCTTCTCAGGATCTTGTTTAGAGATACATTTTCATTACCATCGTAAGGCTGGTACTATATTCACTTTCGCGATATTTTTCGCCTATTACTTTTTTATAACCTCCACCATAGGATGTAAAATAAAAGAAAGTAAATGCTTTTTTAATAAAACTTAGAATGAACTTTAATCAAATATACTTTTTTTACACTTTTTTTCTAAGGCCAGCTAAAAGTAACAGCTGATAACTGACAGAAGAAAGAATGCAATTACAGAGTCACAAGCTGTGAAAAAATTTGTCAACGCCGACTATATGAAAAATCCGCAATTACTTTTTGGGCAACATAATATGTCGATCTAGCCATGTCCGTCCGTCCGTCTGTCTGTCGAAAGCACGCTAACTACCGAAGGAGTAAAGCTATCCGCTTGAAATTTTGCACAAATACTTCTTATTGTTTAGGTCGGTTAGTATTGTAAATGGGCCATATTGGTCCATGTTTTGATATAGCTGCCATATAAAGCGATCTTGGGTCTTGACTTCTTAAGCCTCTATGGTGCGCAATTCTTATCCGATTGGGATGAAATTTTGCACGACGTGTTTTGTTATGATATTCAACAACTGTGCCAAGTATGGTTCATATCGGTCCCTAACCTGATATAGCTGCCATATAAACCGATCTTGGTTCTTGACTTCTTGAGCCTTTAAAGGGCGCAATTCTTATCCGATTTGAATGAATTTTGGCACGTAGTATTTTGTTATGATATCCAACAACTGTGCCAAGTATGGTTCAAATCGGTCCATAACCTGATATAGCTGCCATATAAAGCGATCTTGGGTCTTGACTTCTTGAGCCTCTAGAGGGCGCAATTCTTATCCGATTGGTATGAAATTTTGCACGACGTGTTTTGTTATGATATCCAACAACTGTGCCAAGTATGGTTCAAATCGGTCCCTAACCTGATATAGCTGCCATATAAACCGATCTTGGGTCTTGACTTCTTGAGCCTCTAGAGGGCGCAATTCTTATCCGATTTGAATGAATTTTGGCACGTAGTATTTTGTTATGATATCCAACAACTGTGCCAAGTATGGTTCAAATCGGTCCATAACCTGATATAGCTGTCATATAAACCGATCATGGGTCTTGACTTCTTGAGCCTCTAGAGGGCGCAATTCTTATCCGATTTGATATCCAACAACTGTGCCAAGTATGGTTCAAATCGGTTCATAACCTGATATAGCTTCTAGAGGGCACAATTCCTATCCGATTTGGCTGAAATTTTGCATGACGCATTTTATTCTTACTTTCAACTACTGTGTCAAATAAGGTTCAAATCGGTTCATAACCTGATATAGCTGTCATATAAACCGATTTGGGATCTTGACTTCTTGACGTCGCAATTATTATCCGATTTGCCTGAAATTTTGTACGACGTATTCTCTCATAACCCTCAACATACGTGTTTATTATGATCTGAATCGGTCTTTTGCCCGATACAGCTCCCATATAAATCGATCTCTCTATTTTACTTCTTGGGTCCCCAAAGGGCACAATTCATATTCGAATTGGCTGACATTTTACACAGGTCTCCTATATAGAATTTAATTGTGATTCAAATCGGACCATATCTTGATATCGCTCTAATATCACAGCAAATCATTTCTCATATCTTTTTTTTCGCCTAAGAAGAGATGCCGGGAAAAGAACTCGACATATGCGATCTACGGTGGATGGTATATAAGATTCGGCCCGGCCAAACTTGGCACGCTTTTACTTGTTTAGATAATAGATTTTAAGGCAAAAAAACTTGCTGATTTCATTCAGTAGGACATTCCCTCATTATTTATGGTGACATTTTAATAAAATTGTTTTTTGTGTAGTGTTTCAATAAAGTAATCGCGAAAAAATTCATTTTCAATGGTGAAAAACGAACATAGTACCAGCCACTAGCCCCTAACTACCCCCTCTAGTGTTAGTTTCCCCTACATGTTTACATGTTTTCCCCGAATCCTCTATTGGCGAAATGGAAAATTTTAATTGAGCTTTTGCACATACCACATCCTCAAACGCATTGAAGGAGTTCGCTTGAAACATTGCAAGGCACCAATGTGGGTTCACATTTGGTTTTTCCTGTTTGTGTTTTCATTTAATTTCCACGCAGCAGTTTTTATTAACTAAAGCAATTGAAAACAATGTTTCTAGGAATTTGGAACACTAGATATTGTTTCGGCATGTTGAAGTTCTCATTAAAGTTACATTCCACAAAACAAAAAATTTTAGGAAAAAAGCACATATTCTAATAATTCTTAAATTAGAGGATTTTTTCTTAATATATTGAAATGACAAAGTTATTTCTAGGAACATCCAATTTGGACCGAAAATTTCGCTTAGGATATGCATTTCAATGCAATGCATTTCTTAACGCAACGAAAATTTCGTTTGAGTTGCATACTGCCCCCAAATCGCAGTAATCACCTTTGGCGAAATGCATTGACATATCCTAAACGAAATTTTCATTACCGGTACCATTGACGAAAATTTCGCTTGCAGGTACGCAGTTCATATGAAATAGGCATTGAACACAACAGGCATTGGTGAATTTTCTCCTGCAACTATGAATGAAAATGTATCTTTTAATAGCTCCATGCAACATGAAATGAAGTAAATATGTACTTGAAGTGCCAAAAATTATTAAAATTCAGGCAAAATTGATGTTTGTCGCCATAGAGCATTCTACACAACTATTTTTCAGTGACGAGAGGCTTAGGTTTGGTTAGGTTGAAAAGAGGGTGCAGCCCTGATAATATATCAGCATCCATATTGCTATTGCACTCAAAATTGGATATCAAATACGTTTCCTTAGCTCAAATACCTTTCATTTGAACCCCTTATTGCAAAAGTCAGCAAATATTGGGTTGCCCTAAAAGTAATTGTGGATTTTTTAAAAGAAAGTAAATGCATTTTTAATAAAACTTAGAATGAACTTTAATCAAATATACTTTTTTTACACTTTTTTTCTAAAGCAAGCTAAAAGTAACAGCTGATAACTGACAGAAGAAAGAATGCAATTACAGAGTCACAAGCTGTGAAAAAAATTGTCAACGCCGACTATATGAAAAATCCGCAATTACTTTTTGGGCAACCCAATATATCCGGTTTGGGGTATGGGCCCCTTAAAACTATCAATATCGAGCTCCACTCTCTTTAAAACCGAAATTGTCATGGTGAGCAAATACGTCCTATTTGGGGGCTGTAATGAGGCTGGGACATACCCTAGACAGTTGGTGCTGAATGTTGATATCAGATTTGTGGTCTATTCCCAAATAACTTTCATTTGAGCTCCATATTTCCATAATCGGCAAACATGTTCGGCTTGAGGGCTTGTTTTAGAGGATGGGGCGGCCACTCAGTGACTTGGCCCTAAAAATATATAAATATATCAGATTCGTGTTCAACTCCTAATAACTTATATTTAAGCCCCATATTGCAATGGTCAGCAAATACGTCAGATTACTCTTTCCCCAATATTGATATCAGATTTGTGCTTTACTTCCAAATACCTTTCATTTGAGACCGATATTGCTATGACCGTAAATTTGTCCTCTTTGGGGGGAGTTTTTGGGGAAGATCCCCCCCAAACACATGGTCGCACCTTTAGATTTCAGATTCGATTTCTACACACAACTACCTTTATTTGAGCCCCATATTGCCATCATCAGCAGCAAGTCCTGTTTGAGGGGTGTTTTTTTTCTGTCAGCCAACACGCAGGGGATGTCCCCTATGAATGCAGTGCATTGCGTTGGCGAGAGGAAATTAGGAATTGAAGGGGGGAAAAAGGATGTAGTGCTAATTGACATTTGTCTTAAATCTTTGGATGTCAAAGTGGGTGGGAAAAACATTAGCCGGAAGTTGATTCCACATACACGGTGGTATACAGTTCAGTATTGGGATTTTTATCCAAGCGCAAATTCCTTTCACTCGCAAATACCTTTCATTTGAGTCCCATACTGCCATGGTCGGTAGATATGTCCGATTTAGGGGTGTTTTGGGAGTTGGGGTGGTCCACCAAACACTTGGTCCGACCATTGGATATCAGATACGTTTTCTACTCTGAAATATCTTTCATTTGGGTCCCATACTGTCGTGATTGGTCTATGAATACATTTGGTAGGTGGGGCGGTCCCCCTAGGTATCTACCTTTATATATATCTTTCAGCCGATATGGCCTTTAAAGGCTGTAGTAGCCACAATTTTGATCCGATCTTTACAAAGTTTTGCATGACACGTTTTTATTTGGCGTCCCAATACGTGTGCGAAATTTCATTCAAATTAGGGTCAGGAGGAGGGTCCACCCCCCTTCAAATATCAAAAATTTGGTACCTTTTTTTCCACCATAGAATCAATTTGCACCATCTGTGAAAATTTCAGCCGTTTTTGAGCCTATAAACAAACAACTGTGCCAATTACGGTCCGTGTGAGTCTATTGCCTGATATAGCTCCCATATAAACCGGTCTCTCAGCCATTTTTGGCTAATAAAGTACATATGTGCTACAATTAATTGTTTGTATTTGCAAACCAAATGATTAAAACATTAATTTTCGTTCAAAATACTAAAAAGGCTATTTTTGCTGAGCTTCTCAATTTGTAGTGGCAACTCGTTGAGCCTGCAAAAAAATAACACTACTGTGTCAGTGATGTTCTAAAGAGCCAGCAAACCAATTAGGCAGTCCCTTAAATTCCAACACACAAACTGATGCGCGAACAAGAACAATAGGTTGCCGATATGCCCTAGACACCAGGGATGGAAAATACAAGCTATAAAATGGTACTAAAAAGATGCTTTTTGGACCGAGAGTACTTTTTTCATAAAGGTATGCAAAATATATCTCTGGAAAACTTCTGCCCTGCCGATTGCAGATTACACAATGTGTGAAGGAAATTTAAGTAAAGAAAATCCCTGAAGGGTTTTGTACTCAGACCAAACTTTATATAACCCTAAACAAAAATGAAGGCGCCCACCGTTCCGCAGAGGTAAGCATATTTGTGAGATATCTAAACAAATGCCTCTACGAAGTAGTGGCACTATGACACTCGTCATTCGAACTCGGCACATCGTTGAGCTAAAGCTTTAATCGGACTGCATTCTGTATATGAAAGCCGAAGGTAAAGTGTTTGCGATGTATCCGAGATATATATATATATATATATAAATATTGTATATATATCGGAGATGCTTGGACGAATTTGTGATTGCACAATGATAGTAACCCAAAAACACAAATCAGATATTCAAATTTCAAGTCAAGAAACTAGGGGAACGCCCCACGCTATATAGACCGATTGGTACAATATAGGACTTAAATGAATAATACCTTGGAGTCGAGCACGAATCTTGTATAGAATCCGGAGGCCAAGTATCAAGGGTCCGTGTCTCTGCCAAAGTTTTCTAGAGGCTCAAAAAGTTAAATATGGCGACAAAAAAGGTTCAAAAACATCCGAATTGTTTGAAAAATTTGCTTGAAAAGTACTAAATCCGTCGCAGGGGTACTATGGTACTCGTCGGGTGGAAAAAGAACGGAAAAAAGTACTAAAGTACTGACTTTTCCATCACAATATAGAGGCACTGCAAGCGCATTTATTGACCAAAATTTTGCACACCTCTTTCCTCGACGAATTTTACAATATTTATAGAGTATGTTCGAAATCGGTTTAGATTACGATATACATAGCTCCCATATATATGTTCTTCAGATTTTGGGTTATTTGCAATAAAGTTGTCAATTGTCAACCATGGTTATTACAGTTGTTTACTAACCCATCTGAAAACATCCGCCGAGGTTCATCAAAATCGAATCAGATTTCGATATAGCTCTCATATATATTTTTCAGCCGATATGGCCTTTTTAAGATGTAGTAGCCACAATTTTTGTCCGATCTTTTCGAAATTTTGCACCAGATGTTTTATTTGGCGTTCCAATGAGTGTGCAAAATTTTATAAAAATCGGCTAAGATTTAGATATAGCTCCCATATATATCTTTCAGACGATATGGCCTTTAAAGGCTGTAGTAGCCACAATTTTGATCCGATCTTTACAAAGTTTTGCATGACACGTTTTTATTTGGCGTCCCAATACGTGTGCGAAATTTCATTCAAATCGGATCTGGTTTAGATAAAGCTCCCATATATATTTTTCATCCGACATGGCATTTTAAAGCCGTAGAAGCCATAGTTTTGGTCCGATTTTTACAAAATTTTGTACCAGATTTTTTTATTTGAAGTCCCATAATTTCAAATATGTTCCGTCAAATTCTTCAGACATCCTTTTGCGGTCCTTATTTAATGTCCATTGTTTTTTTCGTTTATTTATCGATTATATCTCAAGTTTTGTTAGTCGCGTCTGTCCTTCTTTTAATAATATGTCTACTATTTTGTTTGTCTATAAATTTGTACTATGACAAACTTTAAAGTTGAGAAACATGTTTTGACTATGTCACCTTCAGACATAGCCACCTTGCTCCAACACTAATTAAACTTTGTTTTAAAATATTCTTTGACATTGTAGACACATAAAGGGTATTCCAATAGGCACTTGAAAACATTGTATTTAATTTGTGAACGCACTTTTACACTAATCATCGATCAATTTATTCAGTAAACTCAACATTTTCATCATGGTAAAGTACAAATTTACTACCGAAATTCGGAATCGATGACCGCTATTTAAGGAGCAAAATCTGCTTCAGTTATGAAGCTCATTTTTTGCTTAATGGGTTCGTCAATAAGCAATATATGCATTAGTGTTCAGGTAAAAATCCATATGCGCTTCACTAACCAACACTTCATCCACAAAAAATAAGTGTTTGTGCGGTTTGAAAGCCGGCGCCGTCATTGGGCCATACTTCTTCGTCGACGTTGCTGCCGCACCATGCTCACTGATTATTATTGGCATGAATTGGATGATACGGACGTGGACGACATGTGGATTCAACAGGACGATGCCACAGCCACACACCACACGTTACAATCAATTTATTGAAGAGTAAGTGTGATGAGCGTGTCACCTCAAGAAATGGCCCAGTCGATTGGCAGTCTCGTTAGTGCGATTTGACCCGTCCAGACTATTTTCATTAGGGCTATATCAAGTCATTGGTCTATGCCATGAAACCGACAACGCACAGTGGCAGAAAATCGAAAAAAAACTATTCATAAATATGCCTTGTGAGAACGGGTAGAGATATCTTTTTGAAATTTGAAATGGTTTGAGCTGAGGTGTTAGCGACATTGTGTGATTTCAAGGCGCTAGGTTGTCCGGGTGCCTTTTGGCAAAACTTCGAAGCCAGTGGAGATATGGTACATCACAAGCGGACTTTTTTGTAAGTATTTTCAAAATCGGACCATAAATGAAGATTTGTCAGCCCCTACAAATTTGCTTAATACCGAGGTGACCAAAGCATCTACAATTTATTCTCTTTACAAGCAAAAAGAAGAAAAATAAGGTATTGAGGCAAGTTTTTTCAATAAAGACTAATCAAAGAAAATACATTTTTTTACTAAACCAGTTAGGAAAGACAAAAGTCGGGCGGTGCCGGCTTAATAATACCCTACACCTACACTATAGGTACAAAGTGAGAGCTATATCTAATTCTGAATCAATTTTCATTACCCTCGGAGGATGTTTTTATAAGGTTATTAAAAAATCCGTATCAAATTTCGAGCAAATATCTTCAAACTGTAATAAATATGGTGGACAAATGACAACATTATTGCAAATCTGTCAAACATATACATGAAAGCTATATCTAAATCTGAACCGATTTCTAGCAAACTTCTTAGATATTGTGGTAGTTGTCGGGGAAAGCGCTGTATAAAATGTTGGCATAGAAGTGAAAATCGGGCGATATATATATTTATGACAGCTATATCTAAATCTGAACTGATTTCTATGAAATTCACCAGTAATATCGAGAGTCATTAGAAAATCTTTCCTATCAAATTTCGAGAGAATCAGTTAACAAATGACGATTTTATTGCAATATTTTTCAAAATCGGACGAACATATACATGGGAGCTAAATTTAAATCTGAGCCGATTTCGAGCAAACTTTATGGATATTGTGGAAGTCGTCGAGGACAGTGATGTACACAATCTTGAGAAGATTGGTCAATAAATGCGCTTGCAGTGGCTCTAGGAGTGAAAATCGAGTGATATATAGATATATGAGAGCTATATCTAAATCTGAACCGATTTCTATAAAATTCACCAGTGATGTCGAGAGTCATTAGAAAATCCTTCCTACCAAATTTCAAGAGAATCGGTTAATAAATTCGCACCTAATTGAAATATTTCTCAAAATCGGACGAACATATACATGGGAGCTATATCTAAATCTGAACCGATTTCGAGCAAACTTTATGGATATTGTGGAAGTCATCGAGGAAAGTGTAATACAAAATTTTGTGAAAATTGGTCAATAAATGCGCTTGCAGTGGCTCTAGGAGTGAAAATCGAGCGATATTTATATATGAGAGCTATATCTAAATCTGAACCGATTTCTATAAAATTCACCAGTGATGTCGAGAGTCATTAGAAAATCCTTCCTACCAAATTTCAAGAGAATCGGTTAATAAATTCGCACCTAATTGCAATATTTCTCAAAATCGGACGAACATATACATGGGAGCTATATCTAAATCTGAACCGATTTCGAGCAAACTTTATGGATATTGTGGAAGTCATCGAGGAAAGTGTAATACAAAATTTTGTGAAAATTGGTCAATAAATGCGCTTGCAGTGGCTCTAGGAGTGAAAATCGAGCGATATTTATATATGAAAGCTATATCTAAATCTGAACCGATTTCTATAAAATTCACCAGTGATGTCGAGAGTCATTAGAAAATCTTTCCTATCAAATTTCGAGAGAATCGGTTAACAAATGACCACTTTATTGCATTATTAATACAAATCGGACAAACATATATATGAGAGCTATATCTAAATCTGAACCGATTTCGACCACATTTTGTAGATATTGTAGAAGTCATTGAGGAAAGCGTTGTACAAAGTTTTGGGAAGATTTGTCAATAAATGCGCTTGCTGTGACCAGAGAAGTGAAAATCGATCGATATATATCTACGAAATTCACCAGTAATATCGAGAGAAAAAGTTGAAAATCCTTCCTGCCAAATTTTGAGAGAATCGGTTAACAAATGACCATTTTATTGCATTATTACTGCAAATCGGACGAACATATATATGGGAGATATATCTAAATCTGAACCGATTTTTTCCAATTGAAATCTCACGTGATCTGTCAAATACTAATGCATGAAAATCCTAACCTCAAAAAAATCACCCTTTATTAAAAAAAGGCCATCAAGTCCTTATTAAAGGGTGATTTTTTTGAGGTTAGGATTTTCATGCATTAGTATTTGACAGATCACGTGGGATTTCAGACATGGTGTCAAAGAGAAAGATGCTCAGTATGCTTTGACATTTCATCATGAATAGACTTACTAACGTGCAACGCTTGCAAATCATTGAATTTTATTACCAAAATCAGTGTTCGGTTCGAAATGTGTTCAAATTTTGACAAATTTTGTTCAGCGATGAGGCTCATTTCTGGTTGAATGGCTACGTAAATAAGCAAAATTGCCGCATTTGGAGTGAAGAGCAACCAGAAGCCGTTCAAGAACTGCCCATGCATCCCGAAAAATGCACTGTTTGGTGTGGTTTGTACGCTGGTGGAATCATTGGACCGTATTTTTTCAAAGATGCTGTTGGACGCAACGTTACGGTGAATGAACACATTTCGAACCGAACACTGATTTTGGTAATAAAATTCAATGATTTGCAAGCGTTGCACGTTAGTAAGTCTATTCATGATGAAATGTCAAAGCATACTGAGCATCTTTCTCTTTGACACCATGTCTGAAATCCCACGTGATCTGTCAAATACTAATGCATGAAAATCCTAACCTCAAAAAAATCACCCTTTAGAAAACCCATAGCTTGAAAGTGTGCATTACCCTGCCATTATTTGCTGAGCCATTGACTGGCAACCTTAAATTCTTTACTCAAAAAAACTTGTAAAGGAAAATTTTAGTTGTTTACTCACCTGGCGGTGGCCTCCATGTCAGTACTGCCGACAGATGGGTTCGATTCACGGTATCTTCCACGAAATCCGAGACTTTTATATCGGTGACATTTCCCGGCGTGTAGCCACGTCGCAACGTCTGGTATTGTTGTTGACTGGCAATGACAGAATACGTGTTCGACGAATGAACAGCCAGGGCAGATATATTGAAAGTGCAATTGGGTGTCAGTCCATCGATGGTGAAAAAGTTTTCATCTGACTGCAAAAAAAAAAAAAACATGAGATTAAAAAATATATCTTGTTTTCAACGCAAACAGCTTAAATTTATACCAATAATTATTAATAATAAAAAAACCATCGTGCAAAATAAATAACCAATATAAAGAGGTTTTTTCGCAATTAAAAATAAATGAAGCACAGATTTCATCAATTGTGGACAGCCTACGTTAAAGGTAAACTGGTTGCCTTGAAATAAGATTTTCATATACACCAAATTTTATATGCATTGGTTACGCAACAGCTAGATTTTCAATAAAATTTCCCAGAACTTTGGATATCATATAAATTAGTTTTGCAAACATGATTTGCTAGCCAATTTGGTATAAATTGAATTTTATATAAGGTACACATTTTAATTTAGTAAACAAATTCTTGGAAATAAGTTTGAAACAAGTATGCATGATAAGGGCGCTTTAAATTCGGCCATGACGAATGGGCACATTGATTGGTTTTTAAGCGAGCACTAGGAGATTAAGGACCAATTTTGACCATAAACAGAGTTGTTGGAAGTCATAACACAAGTCATTGTATAAAAATTCAAACCAATTGGTTGATAAAAGCGCCCTCTAGTGGTTCAAGAAGTCAATTAAGTAGATCGATTTATATGCGGGAGCAATGACCATACCTAACAGAACTGTTAGAACTCAAACAAAATTTCAGTCATTCTGTTTAAAAACTGCGCCCTCTAGCGGTTCAAGTTTGAAACAAGTATGCATGTTAAGGGCGCTTTAAATTCGGCCATGTCGAACAGGCACATTGATTGGTTTTTGAGCGAGCACTAGAAGATTAAGGACCAATTTTGACCATAAACAGAGTTGTTGGAAGTCATAACAGAAGTCATTGTATAAAAATTCAAACCAATTGGTTAATAACAGCGCCCTCTAGTGGTTCAAGAAGTCAATTAAGTAGATCGATTTAAATGCGGGAGCAATGACCATACCTAACAGAACTATTAGAAGTCAAAACAAAATTTCAGTCATTCTGTTTAAAAACTGCGCCCTCTAGCGGTTCAATAAATTAAATCTGGAAATTCCAGGTTCATATGGGAGCAATGACCATACCTAACAGAACTGTTAGAAGTCAAAACAAAATTTCAGTCATTCTGTTTAAAAACTGCGCCCTCTAGCAGTTCAAGAAGTCAAATCTAAAGATTCGCTTATATGGGAGCTATAGCAGGCCACAGATCACAAAGTTATAAACCGATTGGGGCCACACTTGGTTTGGCTGTTGGAGACCAATGTGGAATTCATTGTGCAAAATTTCAGCCAAATCGGATAAAAATGGGAATATGGGAGCTGTATTAGGTTATGAACCGATTCAATATATAACATAACACGTATGTTAAAAGTCATACAGGAAGTCGTTGTGCAAAATTTCAGCCAAATCTGAGAAAAAAGGGCTCCCTCTAGAGGCTCAAGAAGTGTAATCGGAAGATGGGTTTATATTGGAGCTATTGGGTTGCCCAAAAAGTAATTGCGGATTTTTCATATAGTCGGCGTTGACAAATTTTTTCACAGCTTGTGACTCTGTAATTGCATTCTTTCTTCTGTCAGTTATCAGCTGTTACTTTTAGCTTGCTTTAGAAAAAAAGTGTAAAAAAAGTATATTTGATTAAAGTTCATTCTAAGTTTTATTAAAAATGCATTTACTTTCTTTCTTTAAAAAAATCCGCAATTACTTTTTGGGCAAACCAATATATATGGTTGTGAACCGGATTGAGCCATACTTGGCGCAGTTGTTGATGGTAAAACCAAAACGCTTTATGCAAAATTTCAGCCAAATCGGATAATAATTGAGCCCTCTGGAGGCTCACGAAATCATATAGTCATAATGGGTCTAATGGCGTTTTTGACTATACTTCGATCTGATTTTGTATGCCAGATTCGAAATCTACTACCGAATACCTTTCATTTGAGTTTTGGCGGAGTTTTGGGGTTGGGCGGCCCGATGGGTACTAAGACTCAAATTTTATTGCCATATTCGTATTCTACTCTCCAATACCTTTCATTTGCTACCTATATTGTCCCCGTTGGGTCAACTTTTGATTTTGAGTTGTGTTTTTGGCATAAGGGGGAGGTTCCTTCCCCCCTTTCGATACCGAAAAATTATATAGCCTATGTTTTCTTCCAGACCAACCTACACAATATGCGAAAATTTCGAGAAAATCGGTTCTGCCGTTTTTCAGTCTATACGGAACAAACAAACCGAGTCCCATATATCTGTGATTGGCTAATGTGCCCATTTTGGGCGTTTTTGTGGGAGTGGGGTGACCCCCCTATACTTCGACATGAATTTGTATGCCAGATTTGTTATTTACTCCCGCATACTTTTCATTTGATACACATATTGTCCTTATCGGTCTACTTTTGATTTTGGTTGGTGTTTTTGGGGTGACGGTGGAAGGTCCGCCCCCTTCCGTTATCAATAAATTATAAGGCCTATTCCTACTTCCTGACCATATTCGAAATCTTCTCCCGAATACCTTTCAATTGAGTCCCATATTGCCATGATCGTTAAATAAATCTATTTTAAGGAGTTTAGGGGTTGGGGCGGCCCCCCGGGTATACTTGGACACAATTTTTAACATGAAATTCGTACTCTACTCTTGAATACCTTTCATTTGAATCTCATATTGTCCCGATTGGTCCACTTTTATTTTTGGTAGTACTTTTGTGGAAAGGGGGAGGGTCCGCCCCCTCACGATATCAAAAAATTATATAGTCTAACATACAAACAAACAAACACAAATTGAATGTTATATATAAGAATATCAGGTTATGAAATGGTTTTAGCCATACTTGGGGCAGTAGTTAGATTTTAAAACAAAACACTTCAGGCAAAATTTCAGCCAAATCGGATAAAAATTGCGCCCTCTACCGGTTCAAGAAGTCAAGATCCGAAAACGGTTTATATGGGAGCTACATCAGGCTATCAACCGATTTGGACCATACTAGGCACAGCTGTTGGTGGTCAAATCAAAATACTTCGTGCTAAATTTCAGACAAATCTGATAATATTTGCGCCCTCTAGCGGCTCAAGAAGTCAAGAGCATAAATCGATTGATATGGGTGCTATATCCGGTTATGAACCGATTTAGACCATACTTGGCACAGTTGTTGGTGGTCAAACCCAAACACTTCATGCAAAGTTTCAACCAAATGGGATAATAATTGCGCCCTCTAGCGGCTCAAGAAGTCAAGATCCGAAAACGGTTTATATGGGAGCTACATCAGGCTATCAACCGATTTGGACCATACTTGGCACATCTGTTGGTGGTCAAATCAAAATACTTCGTGCTAAATTTCACACAAATGTGATAATATTTGCGCCCTCTAGCGGCTCAAGAAGTCAAGATCCGAGATCGGTTTATATGGGAGCTATATCCGGTTATGAACCGATTTAGACCATACTTGTCACAGTTGTTGGTGGTCAAACCAAAACGCTTCATGCTAAGTTTCAACCAAATCGGATAATAATGGCGCCCTCTAGCGGCTCAAGAATTCAAGATCCGACATAAGTTTATATGGGAGCTATATGAGGTTATAAACCGATTTGAACCATACATGGCACATTTGTTAGAAGTGAGGACAGAACACCTCACGCCAAGTTTCAGCCAAATCGGAAAATAATTGCGCCCCCTAGAGGCTCATGAAGTCAAGATTCGAGATCGGTTTTTATGGGAGGGTATAAACCGATTTGGATCATACTTAGCAGAGTTGTTTGGAAGTCAAAATAAAACACTTGATGAAGAAATTCAGTCAAATCGGCAAACAATTGCGCCCTCTAGAGGCTCAAGCAGTCAAGATCCAATATCGGTTTACTTGGCAGCTATACATCAAGTCAAGAGCTTAAATCGGTTGATATGGGTGCTATCGTGCTAAACATGAACCAATTTGGCCCATTTACAATCCCAACCGACCTACACGTATAAGAAGTAAATATGCAAAATTTCAAGCACCTAGCTTTACTCCTTCGAAAGTTAGCGGGCTTTCAACAGCCTGACAGACGGTCAGACGGAGAGACGGACGGGCATGGCTAAATCGACTTAGAATGTCAAGACGATCAAGAATATATATATACTTTGTTGGGTCTCAGATCAATATTTCGATGTGTTACAAAAGGAATGACGAAATTAGTAAATCCCCATCGTATGGTGGAGGGTATAAAAATTTAACAAGTAAAAGCGTGCTATGTTCGGCCGGGCCGAATCTTGGGAACCCTCCACTATGGATTCTGCTAAAAATGTATACAAAATAAATGTAGTTGAAGGGCATAATTTATTCTACATGCCAAACTTCTCTCATACAAAAATTATTGAGCATAATTTCAGACCAATTGGTGCGCCATCTAGAGGCTGAAGAAATGAAATCGGTACAATGGCTTATAAGTGAGCTATATCAGGTTATAGACCGATTTTTATCATACCCTACAGAGTTGTTGAAAGTCATAAAAGAAATTATTGCACAAAAGTTCGTCCCAATTGGTTGAGAATTGCGCCCTCTAGCGGCTCAAGAAATCAAATCGGGAAAATGGTTTCAATGGAAGCTACATCAGCCTTTGGACCGATTTGGGCCATATTTGGCTGAGTTTTTATACCCTCCACATAGGATGGGGGTATACTAACATCGCTTTTCTGTTTATAACACCTCGAAATATTGATGTAGGACCCTAATTAAGTATATATATTCTTGATCGTTTTGATAATTTAAGTCGATATATCCGTGTTGTCCGTGTGGTCCGTCTGGCTGTCTTTCTGTCTGTGGAAAACATGCTAACTTTCGGAGGAGTAAAGCTTAGCGCTAGATTTGCATTTTGCACAAATACTTCCTATTAGTGTAGGTCGGTTGGGATTGTAAATGGGCCATATTTGTTCATGTATTGATATAGCTGCCATATAAACCGATCTTGACTTCTTGAGCCTCTAGACGACACAATTCTAATCCAATTTTTCTGAAGGTTTGTACGAGGTGTTTTGTTGTGTCTTTCAACCACTGTGCTAAGTATGGTCCAAATTGGTTCATAACCTGTTATAGCTCCCATATAAACCGATCTGGGGTCTTGACTTCTTGAGCCTCCAGAGGGCGCAATTCTTATCAGATTTGGCTTTAATTTTGTATGGTGTGTTTTGTTATAATTTTCAACAACTGTGCTAGGTATGGTTCAAATCGGTTCATACCCTTATATAGCTGACTTATAAACCCATCGCTTGATTTTATCGTCCCATATGGGACGTAATTCTTATCATTATGCTCTGTGAGATGCTGGACAAATGCAATCCATGGTGGAGGGTATATTAGACTCGGCCCAGCCGAACTTAGCACGCTTTTACTTGTTGAAATTCAAAAAGTAATTTGACAACATTTCAGCCAAAATGGTAAAGAAATGCTCCCTACAGGGGCTCAAGAAATTGAATCGGGAGATCGGTTTATGTAGGAGCTATATCAGGTTATAGATAGTGTACTTTTTATATGTGGAATCTAACCCTAGTTGGCGATAGTGACGGCTGTGAGGATATCTGTTGATGGTATAGAATGTTTACCGCCTAGTCAGAATGAGCTCAAAGAAGCAATGACCCGACTAAAAAATAACAAAGCAGCAGGAGCCGATGGGTTGCCAACGGAATTATTTAAGACCATAAGGGAAACGCTTATAAGGTGCATTAGCTCAGCTGCTCGTTCTGGCTAGAAGAACGAATATCCCATGATTGGAGGCTCTGAATACTATGCCCCGAGCACAAGAAAGTATACAATACGGTATGCGCCAACTACAGGGTAATACGTTTCCTGACCATCGCATACAAGATACTCTCGAATGTGCTGGGTGTAAGATTGAAATCAGTAGTCAAACGAGATAAGTGGGCCCCATAATGCTACTTTAGATCTGGCAAGTTCATCATAGATTAGATATTCATACTGCGACAAATTCTCGAAAACAACCATGAAGGACAGTTCGACACTTGCCATATCTTCGTCGACTACAAAGACGCCTTCGACTAAAGCTGGCAAACTATAGATAATCGCATATTTTCGCTATTTTCGATATTTCTTATAATAAATATCGATACTGGAGGCCACCGTAGCGCAGAGGTTAGCATGTCGGCCTTTGACGCTGAACGCCTGGGTTCAAATCCTGACGAGAAGCTTCAGCGAGTAAGTCGTTTGAAGGTAAACATTGTGATTTACACAAAAGAGGAAGACTAAAACTCCCCCGACATGGTATAGCTGTAAGCACCATACAAGCTGGAACTTTGAGGTCCGATCTGTGCGGTGTACATCGCTGTTACGAGAAGCTTAGCTGCGAACTACCGGGCGCGTCCACAGGTTGCGGATAGCGGAATGTTACGCAAAATGGACTTACAAATAGCAACGTCTTAAAATGTTTAAATTTTTTAGTATAAGGTGCTAAGTTTAAAAAATGAACTTTTAAAAAAATAATAATTGAACAATCATCTGAGAAGTAAAATAAGAATCAATAAGCTGTCGAAATTTGAAACGGATGGTTATGTCCGTTAGTAAATAGGGTATTACATTTAAAGATAGCTTCTTTTATTTTAAAGTTTTGGTTCTGTGGCTCATTTTCATTGCTAAAAATCCCACGAATAAGGAAAAAATCTTAAAATGTTGGATAACTTTTTTTTTCAGTGTACACAAATAAACGTGGACACACAGACAAACAAACAGGCAGATTAACAATTGGAATCACTTATCAATGGATCTATCACCCCTTCCTTCTGGGTGTTTCAAACAATGACATTATGTATTAATACCCTGTACCACAGTAGTTGTGCGGGTTATAAAAATACACGCTTTTAACAATCGCGTGGCATGTGCAAGTTGGCTGCTATACTCCTGCGAGCAAGCCTTAAAATAATTTAAAAGAAAATTAAATTACGACAATCCACATAATTGTGGTTAACAAAAACCAACACAAGGACACTCTTAGAGGGATGCAGGATGCAGTGATGGTAACACAAAAACGTAGGAGTTTTTGCTGCGCAGAGTGAGTGTAACTCCTACACTTTCCACAACGTTGTGTGTGTCTTGATATGATTGAATGGGAAAAATGTAAAATTTCTATGGTATTCAAACGAACCCAAGAAGACGCAAGGTGAGAAACCCGTTATTGAACGGAATGAAATTTCACAGAAATGTTACGGTTTTTAATTGTTCAATAAAAATAAGCCATCATGCAGAATAAGAACCAAATTCAAACGAAATAAGTTAAAGCGTGGTAAGTACGGCCGAGACCATGGATCGCATTTGTCATGTTTTTTATGCGATATCAGGATAATGGATCAGTATTGCTGTGCTAGTTGATAATTAAATTTGGGCCATACTTGGTTTGGATGATAGAGACCATAGTAGAATTCATTGTGCAAAGTTTCAGCGATATTTGGCACGCTGCTGCAGGTCATAAGAAAAGTCGTTGTTTAAAATTTCAGCCAAATCAGACAAGAACTGCGCCCTCTAGAGGCTCAAGAAGTTCATTCGGTAAATCTGTTTATATGCTAACTATACCAGTAAAATTGCAAATTTTGCCCATGAACATTCCCATAAGGAACAGGGGCAAACTTCTCACATATCAATGAGTGCAGTGCGATTCAAGTTTAAGCTCAATGATAAGGGGCATCCTTTTTATAGCCGAGTCCGAACGGCGTGCCGCAGTGCGACACCTCTTTGGAGAGAAGTTTTACATGGCATAGTACCTCACATATGTTGCCAGCATTAGGAGGGGAAAACCAAAGCTGAAATTTTTTTTCTGATAATCTCGCCAGAATTCGAACCCAGGCGTTCAGCCTCATAGGCGGACATGCTAACCTCTGCGCTACGGTGGCCTCCTAACTATACTATATTAAAGGTCAATAGGAGAAGTCGTTGTGCAAAGTTTCAGCCAAGTCGTGTAAAAATACAGCCCTCTAGAAGCTTAAGAAGTCAAATCTGAAGTTCGGTTTATATGAGAGCTATATCCGATTTTGAACCGATTCAAGCCATACTTGGCACATCTATTGAATATCATAGAAAACGTCATAACGTCCGATTGCAACGAAATCGGATAAGAATTGCGCCCTCTAGGGCCTCAAGTAGTATAATCGGGAAATCGGCTTATATTGGTCCGATTAGGAGATCGGTCAAAACGTGGACCGATATGGCCCATTTACAATCCCAACCGACCTACGCTAGTAAGAATTATTTATTTGTGTAAAATATTTCAAGCGCCTAGCTTTACTCCTTAGAAAGTTAGAGTGCCTTCGATAGACGGGCGCACATGGCTAGATCGACTTTTTTTTTATTTTTTTATTTTTATTTTAACTATCATTATCACAGGTACATTTGTAATTATTGTAAACTTATTTTGAGATTTTACTTACAAGTATTACAGCAAACTTAAGCATTTTATAGTGATTTATCATCAAATTTTTATGGATTTATAAATGAGATGCAAGGTTAAGGCAAAAAGATAGAAAAAGACCTTATTTTATATACCGAAATTTAATAGAAACCCCAATTACAACAACTTCAAAACAGAAGTTGCGAAATTCTGGTTATCTGATTAAATTTCTAATTTCTTCATAGGGAGAAAATCTACAAGACATTTCAAACCTTTGAGTAAGTTCTGCCAAGTAATAGCTTACTGTAGGTTGCTTAGAGGTCTCGTGCAAAGTACGAGTTGAGAATCTTCTGTGTAGTTTTAGAATAGTTTTCAAGTTTTTATTTTGTATTATCTGCAATTTTTTTAGATTCGATGCTGCACTCCGTTTGAACCATATTTGGCATCCATATGCCATTATTGGGCGAATACACATTTTGTACAGTAAGATTTTATTTTTCGGTGTTAGCAATGACCTTTTATTTATGAGAGGGTAGAGAGCTCTGCCGCATTTAATTGCTTTGTCAGCTATATCTATAATATGATGCTTAAAATTTAGTTTCTTGTCAAAAGTTATCCCCAAATATTTAACTGAATCAAGCAGCGGGATATCAGAACCATTGACTGATAGCGCTAGAGATGGTATCCTTCTGGGTGATTTATTATATGGAAATATAATTGCCTGTGTCTTATTGTGGTTAATTTTGATTTTCCATTTCTTGAAATAGCGTTGACATGCCATCAAACCTTTTTTCATGTTTTTAACGATAGCATTTGACACCTTTCCGCTTGAAATTAATGCCGAATCATCGGCGTAAAAGGCGACAGACTGTTCCTTTCCAATTTTAAAATCAGATGTAAATATAGAGTAAAGTATTGGAGATAAAATAGCACCTTGAGGGACTCCCGCGTTTATAGTTCTCATAGAAGATTTCTGGCCATCCACGTAAACGAAAAATGATCTCTTCTCTAAAAAGCTTTTTATCATTTTCTGTATGAATATTGGAAAATTGAATTCATTTAATTTATATACGAGCCCATTATGCCATACGGTATCGAAAGCTTTTTCGATATCGAGCAATACCACTCCTGTACTTTTTCTCTCAACTTTGTTGTCGGTAATTAATTTCAAAACTCGTTTCAGTTGATGAATTGTTGAAAGCCCTTCACGAAAACCAAACTGATATTTATGGATAATGTTGTTTTGTTCTGTAAATCTTTTTACTCTCGACAGGATGATTTTTTCAAAAACTTTATCTATAACAGTCAGCATGCTGATTGGTCTATAACTTGAAGCCAAGTTTGCTGCTTTACCTTTTTTAAGAATGGGAATTACCTTCGCTGCTTTAAAAGTCTGAGGAAAGTAGCCGTTACACAGACACCAATTAAAGATTTGTGTTAAAAGTACAAAAAAATTGTCACTCATTCTTTTAATTATCAATGGTTTTATACCATCTAATCCAGGTGATTTTTTATTTTTCAGTGATATTGTGTGAAATTTTACCTCTTCCGCTGTGGTAAGATCATATGGTTCAATTGTAATGCTCTGTGAGTTTAACCACTGAACATGTTGCACCACTTTACGATCAGCTGCCGAATGATCGCTGTGCGTAATTTTATGTGCTCTCTCAAAAGTGTCAGCAATGACGTTTGCTTTTATGTCAGCTCTCTCCATGTCTACACCATCTACGGTTAGTGTTTCAACGGCTGTTATCTTACACCTCATGGCCCTTGAAACTCTCCAAAAGTTTTTACTACCAGCTGGGAGTTTAGATAGAAATGTATTCCAGTTGTTGTTGACATCATTAGACACGTTTTCGTCAATCAGCTGTGAAATTCGTTTGATGAGTGATTTCAATAAAATCATCTGATCTGGATCATGTGCTCTTTGCAGTTTTCTTGTGAATCTTTTTCGCTGACCAATTAAGTAGACACTTAATTTGGAGAGATTGTTTTTATTGTTGAGTTTTCTGACAGTTGGTATTTTATTATTTACTTCTTGTAGCGTTTTAGTTATTAGAGACAATCGTTGTTCGATGTTGTTTGTGGTTATTTCTACTGAGTGTAAACACTCAAGTTTGCAATCAACCCAGTTGCGTATCTCATCCCAATTTGCTCTATTATATTGAGGAATTTTAATAATATTTTCTTCAACTGAACCAAAAATATCACATGAGATTGGAACGTGATCAGACGGTAATATTCCGGGATGAGAACGTATATTAGAAATTTGTAAAGATGAATTCGTCAAAAGAATGTCAACAACAGAAGGTTGTACAAAGGAGGTTCTTTGGCCAAAGCGGGTAAAAGAGTTTGGGGCGTGGATATAAAAATTACTTTGTAATTGATGATTGTAAAGACAGTTACCAGCAGAATTGTTACGAATACAATGCCAGCTGGTATGCAGAGCATTCAAATCACCAAATATGAAGAAATCACCATCATCAGTGGTAATCTTTTTAATATCGTTTAGAAAGCTGGAGGAAAATCTTGGGTTGTAAGCTGCTGTGAAGCGGACTGGACGATTGTTAATTTGAAGTTTTAAGGACACATTTTCCAATACTGTAGTTGAGTATGAAGATATAAGCTGATGCGGGATTGAGTATTTGATTGCTATAAGTACGCCACCTCCATGAGATCGCCTGTCTTTTCTGTATACTTTGTAGTTTGTTAATTTAAATTTGTGGTGTGATTTAAGAAATGTTTCGTTAATAAAGAGCAAGTCTATTTGTTTTTCATTTAAAAAGTGTTGTAGCTGTGCAATATTCGATCGATTTGTTATGCCTTGTGCATTCCAGTGCATAACACGAAGCGTTCTAATTGTAGAGGAATTATATGACATATTTGAGCATATTTCCTAAAACTCGCATTTTATCGAATTTGTTCTTGCATTTTTGCAAGGCATCGATAGCTTCAAAATAAATTTCCAAAATCTTATCATTCGGTAGATCATCATTATCATGGTACTGACCTTGATTTTGGTTAAATCTTTGTTGATTTCCAGGCTGCTGGTTTGGCCAAATACGGTTTGGAGGTTGCGTATGATTGCCAACCTCTTGAGGAAAGTCTTCTACAGAGTAAGAATACTCTACATTTCGGTTTCTCGAGATCCTGGGACCGTTTCTTTCGGTTATTCTTTGGCGTATGTCTAGGTATTCTTGACGAGAAGGGCATTTAGGGTTATCTGCCCTATGATTCACGTTTCTCCTGTTGCTTTTTATACAATTAAAGCATTTATAAACTTCGGGTCCTTCTGATGACGTCTTATTCAATTGGCATGTTGATGAATCATGCAAACCTCCACAGATTAGGCAGGTGCTCTTCCTAAAGCAATTGGAAGCACCATGACCATACATGGCACATTTTGTGCACTGAGTTGGACCTTTTGTCCGTCTTAATGGATTCCTCCATTGGATAACAACGTTAAACAAATATTTCACCTTAGTTCTTACTTCCCTTTTAGAAATTTGCCCGCGATCAAATTCCACCGAGTATATAGCGTCGTTCTTGTTAGACTTTTGAGTAACTATCTCCGTAACACTAACTGGAGTTATGTTGAAGCAAGTTTTAAGTTCATCCGTGATGGTATTTATGGTTATCTGAGGTAAACCAAATAAAATCAACTTAAACTTCTTTTGATCCCTGACTGGGTGAGTGTAGAACACAATATTATTGCTTTTTAGTTTGCTTATCATCTCACTATAATCATTCAACGAGTTGGCCATTACCTTCGTACCAACAGACATCCTCTTATATTTGGCATTTTGACCAAGAAGCTTAATTACATCCGTAAATGAATGGGATGTGTCAATAACAATAGGCGGAACTTTGGTTGGGAAAATTTCGGTTCCCGCTTGATCATCATCGTCGTCCAGGTCAGAAAGTTCCTGGAACCTGTTTTCACGTCGAGTCTCAATAATCCTTCGATGTTTGTATTTTGGGCTATTACCCGAAAATTGCTTACGTTTCGAAGCCATTAAAAAATTAGCCAACAATTCTGGTTAGTTTTTAAAATATCAGCTGATGTTTATTTACGCACAACCGTTTGACTTGGCTGTCAATGACAGACTGGCTAGATCGACTTAAAATGTCATGCCCATCATGAAATCTATATAATGGGGGATATTTTTGGCACCATTGGTTTTAAAACAGCTCGAAAACGTTCCATGTTTTATTTCACTGTCAAACATCTTCATGAATCGTCCTACAAATGAACAACGCTTGCAAATTATTGAATTTTATTATCAAAATGTTAGAATGTCGATTAGGAAAGTTCATCGCGCTTGCTCATTTTTCATGTTTATAACCACCACCATAGTATGGGGGTATACTAACCTAGCCATTCCGTCTGTAACAACTCGAAATATTAATCTGCGATCCCATAAAGTATATATATTTTGGATCGTCTCGACATTCCGATTCGATCTGGCCATGCCCTTCCGTCTGTCTGTCCGTCCGTCCGTCTGTTCGACCGTCCGTCTGTCTGTCCGTCCGTCTGTCGAAATCACTATAAAGGTCAAACGCGTAAAGCCAGCAGCTTGAGATTTTGGACAGATACTTAATATCGATGTAGGTTGTTGAGGATTGCAAATGGGCCATATCGGTACAGATTTAGATATAGCTCCCATAAAAAACGATCTCCCGATTTGAATTCTTAAGCCCCTGAAATCCTAAATTTTTGTCCAATTTGACTGAAATTTTGCACATAGTGTTTTGTTATGACTTCCAAATACTGTGCCGAATACGATTCAAATCGGTCAAGAAACTGATATAGCTCCCATATAAATCGATCTCCCAATTTGAATTCTTGAGCCTCTGGAAGCCGCAATTTTTGTCCAATTTGGTTGAAATTTTGGACATAGTGTTTAGTTATGACTTCCAAACACTGTGCTGAATCGGTCAAGAAACTGAAATCAGTCAAGAAACTGATATAGCTCCCCTATAAACCGATCTCCCGATTTGACTTCTTAAGCCTCTGGAAGCTGCAATTCTTGACCGATTTGGCTGAAATTTTGGTTCTCTTATGATATAATCTGATATAGCTCCCATATAAACCGATCTCCCGATTTGACCTCTTGAGTCCTTACAAATCTCAATTTTTATCCGATTTGACTGAAATTTTTTTATGCGATGTTCTAAAGGGTGATTTTTTTGAGGTTAGGATTTTCATGCATTAGTATTTGACAGATCACGTGGGATTTCAGACATGGTGTCAAAGAGAAAGATGCTCAGTATGCTTTGACATTTCATCATGAATAGACTTACTAACGAGCAACGCTTGCAAATCATTGAATTTTATTACCAAAATCAGTGTTCGGTTCGAAATGTGTTCATTCACCGTAACGTTGCGTCCAACAGCATCTTTGAAAAAATACGGTCCAATGATTCCACCAGCGTACAAACCACACCAAACAGTGCATTTTTCGGGATGCATGGGCAGTTCTTGAACGGCTTCTGGTTGCTCTTCACTCCAAATGCGGCAATTTTGCTTATTTACGTAGCCATTCAACCAGAAATGAGCCTCATCGCTGAACAAAATTTGTCAAAATTTGAACACATTTCGAACCAAACACTGATTTTGGTAATAAAATTCAATGATTTGCAAGCGTTGCTCGTTAGTAAGTCTATTCATGATGAAATGTCAAAGCATACTGAGCATCTTTCTCTTTGACACCATGTCTGAAATCCCACGTGATCTGTCAAATACTAATGCATGAAAATCCTAACCTCAAAAAAATCACCCTTTATTACGACTTCCAACAACTGTGCCAAATACGGCCCAAATCAGTCTATAACTTGATATACCTTCCATGTAAACGGGTCTCTCTATCATCCTTGTTCGGTTCCTAGAAGCTTTAATTTTTGCTAAATAGGCGAAAATAGGGTGCTACATTTTTTGATATCTGAAGGGGGGGCGGACCCTCCCCCTTACCCTAATTTTCAGAAACGCCAGATCTCGGAAATGGGTGATGCGATTTAAGCCAAATTTTGAGTGCTCTCTAATAGTAACCTAAAAACAAAAATTTGGTATCCAAATATTGGATGGGGTGCCTAGGGGGGCCGCCCCACCCCCAAAACTTTCCAAATATATATTTAGACCAATCACGACAATATGGGACTCAAATGAAAGGTATTTAAGATTAGAAAACGTGTCTGATATCCAATTGTCGGATCAAGTGTTTGGGGGACCACCCCAACCCCCAAAACACCCCTAAATTGGACATATTTACCGACCAATGCAATATGGGACTCAAATGCAAGATATTTGCAAGTATTGGATTGCCCAAAAAGTTATTGCGGATTTTTTAAAAGAAAGTAAATGCATTTTTAATAAAACTTAGAATGAACTTTAATCAAATATACTTTTTTTACACTTTTTTCCTAAAGCAAGCTAAAAGTAACTGCTGATAACTGACGGAAGAAAGAATGCAATTACAGAGTCACAAGCTGTGAAAAAATTTGTCAACGCCAACTATATGAAAAATCCGCAATTACTTTTTGGGCAACCCAATAGAATACGAATCTGATATCCAAATGTGGGACCAAGTTTCTGGGGGTCCATCCCTTCCCCAAAGCATCCCCAAACAGGGCTTATTTATGACCATTGGCAATATGGGGTTCAAATAAAACGTATTTGGGTGTAGAATACGAATCTGATATCCAAATGTGGGACCAAGTGTTAAGGGGGCCTCCCCTCCCAAAAAACCACCCCATAAAGGACAAATTTACGACCATAGCAATATGGGTCTCAAATGAAAGGTCTTTGGTAGTAAAGCACGAATCTGATGTCAATATTCGAGAAAAAGTGTCTATGGGGCCACCCTACCCCCATAATATTATTCATATAGGACGTTTTTGCTGACCATTGCAATATGGGGCTCAAATAAGAGGTATTTTATAGTACAACATGATATTTGATATATATTTTCAAGGCGAAGTCACTGAGTGGCCGCCCCATTCCCCCAAAACATCCCTTCAAAGCGAACATGTTTGCCGACTATGAAAATATGGGGCTCAAATGAAAGGTATTCGGGAGTCTGATATTAACATTCGGCACCAACTGTCTAGGGGACGTCTCAAATAACATAACAACCCCCATATATTGTAGGACGTATTTGCTCACCATGACAATTTGGGTCTTTAAAAAAATGTGGTGCTCGATATTGTATGTTTTTAGGGCCCATGCATACATATTTGACGACTTTTGCAATAAGGAGTTTAAATGAGATTAGGAAACGAATTTGATATCCAATTTTGAGGCCACTGGCGATATAGGGTTCAAATAAATGATATTTGAGAGTAGATTACGATGCTTGTATATATTCAGAGCTAAGTGCTTGTGGACCGCCACCCAAAACACCCCTTAATCGAACATATTTACCTTCCATGTCAATGTGGGGCTCAAATGAGAGGTATTGGGGAGCGGATACCCATACCAATTAATAACTACTTTCGGAACAAATTCTCTGGGGGTCTACCCCTTCCCCAAAACACCCCACAAACAGTAATTATTTACTGACCATCGAAATATGGGGCTCAGATAGTGCGCACAACAAACCGATTACTGGCTTAGCAAAATCTTGGGTGGTGTGCCTAGGGGGGCCGCCCACCCACAAAACCGGCCTATCGGATTTATAGACCAATCAATACAATATGGGTATTAAATTAAAGGTATTTGAGAGTAGAAAACGAATCTGATATTCCATTGTGGTTTTTGGGTTTAGAGCTCAAAATTGACCAGACCAAATGTCTGGGTGTCCACCATACCCCTAAACAGAACTTTTACTGACCATTGCACCGTGGGGTTTAAATAAGAGGTATTAAGAGTAGAAAAATACACAGCTAAATTGGAATACAGAGTACTCCTTTCCAACATAGCATTATCGGGCGCAGCGGAGCGGGCTGGGCTCAGCTAGTTTTGTATACATTGGTAGCAGAATCCATGGTGGTGCGTTTCCACGATTAGGGCAGGTCGAACTTTGCTTACTTTTACTTTTTTTTATCATTTATTACGAAGATGGGCTTTATCAAGATAGTGGCCGAATCTAGATATAGCCCCCAAAAATAGACCAATATGCTGATTAAAGCATGAGGCCCCTTAAACTTAGATTTATTAATCGCTTTCGGTGAAATTTGAAACAGTGAGTTGTGTTAGGCTCCTCGACATCCGTGTTCAATACGGTCTTAGACATTTGGATATGCAATTGCAAATTTGCCCATAAACATTCCATTAAGAAACAGTGGCAAACTTCTCACATATCACGGAGTGCTGTCCGATTCAAGTTTAAACTATATAATAAGGCGCCTTCTATTTATGGTCGAAACCGAACGGCGCACAGTGGGATGGGGAAAAAAATAAGTGGAAATAAGTCAGCTATTTTGGAACGGATAGAGATATCTTTATGAAATTTTACATGGTTATAGGTGTTATCCAGTTGATATGCAAAACTTCAGGGCCCTAGAAGCCCCAAGGGCACATTGGTGGGCCTTCAAAGTTGGTCACCTCGGCCCTACAAAATTTTGGTTGGTTTGTCAAAAACGCATTTATGGACCGATTTTCAATTTTCCCTACAAAAAACAGGCCTAAATGTGCGAGATATCTTTTATACTGTCCAAGATATATGACCAACAATTAGTTTTTTTTAATTTCATGAAGATATCTCTACCCGTTCCAAAGTGGCAGACTTATTTCCACTTATTTTTTTCCCCCATCCCACTGTGCGGCGTGCCGCAGATCGACACCTCTTTGAGCAGAAGTTTTTACATGGGAAAGTACCTCACGAATTTCGCCAGCATTCGGAGGGGATAACCACCGCTGAAAAGTTTGTTGACGATCTCGCCAGCATTCGAACCCAGGTGTTTACCATCATAGGCGGTCATGCCACACTCGGTGCTACGGTGGCCTCCAATTTAGGACAGTTGCAAATGGAATAACTATATAAAACTACTACCTATGTATATAAATATTGATAACATATATTCCCCTTCCTATGATGTGGGTATAAGAGTTCATTCATTCACATAAGTTTGGGAAAATTCTTTAAAAAAACTACTGCGAGACCATTATCCTTTAGGATACCAAGTATTTAGCAGAACTTAGATTCACCCAATGTACATTAAAATTTCAATTTACATAAATATGCAAATGGCTAATATGTGCCCATCATCGACCTAGCAACGATTATAAAGAGGCATTTTCAATGTGGCGCATAATAGTTAATTTTTTATCAAAACCAGAAAATATGCAAATGCCATCCTTTGAAGTCTTCTGCAAAAATCCATTTGCAATGGAACAACACCCTTTATTAAAGGACATTGTACCCTGACAGAGGCCAGATGCCTCACACAATAGGTTCAATTAACTTGGACATCCACTCTTGCCTCTTAATTATTCTGTGCATTTGATTTCTATATATAGGCTAATGGGAAAGCATTTACTATGGGAATTATATTTCGACACAATTGCAACAAAAAATATGAGCAACTTTAGGCAAAAAAAAAACAACAAATTTAAAAAAAATTTAAATTTCAGGAAAATTTTATGTAAAAGCATGGGCGGTATTTTACATACCCTCCACCATGGATGGCATTTGTCAAGTTCGTTGCCCGACTTCTCTTTATTTAATAGGCAGCAACTTAACTAAAGATAATGGGGGTCATAACAAGAACTACCTCTGAATTTTGCATGTAAAGACAAGAATTGCTGTAGGTACTCAAGAATTCGATTCGAATGATGCGTTCATATAAGTGCCATATTAGGTTGTAGACCGATGCAATGCAAATTTGCCTATGAACATTCTTTTAAGGAACAGTAGCAAACTTCTCACATATCAATGTGTATTGTCGGATTCAAGTTTAAGCTCCAAAATAGGAGTCGAGTTCAAACGGCGTAAAGCAGTGCAACACCTCTTTTGGGCAGATACCTTTACATGGCTTAGTACCTCACAAGTGTCGCCAGCTTTAGCAAGGGATAACAACCGCTGAAATTTTTTTTCTGATGTTCTCATCAGGATTCGAACCCTGGCGTTATGCGTTAAAAGCGAGCTTTTTAACCTCTGCGCTACTATTCGAACCTCATGGACCGATTCGAGCCATAGTTATTATAGATTTTGAAGGTCATAGCAAATGTATCGTGAAAAATATCAACCAATTGATTTGCGTGGTTATTCCCTCCCAATGCTGGCGACTTTTGTGAGGTACTGTACCATATGGTATGACAGCCATGTGTAAAGCATGACGTTCGAACGCGGTTAAAATCGAATCGGACAGTACTCAGTGGTATATGAGAAGTTTGCCCCTGTTACTTAATAGAATATTTATGGGTAAATTTGCATTGCAGGGAACAGATCTCACTCCCTGTGTTCTCAATGTAGACTCCCAGGCTCACTCTGTACTCTAACTTTGATCCATTCGTGTAGCATGATCTTCCATATGGCTATACCAGGGTTCCGTCAATCCAAGACTGTGCCGCTGTGGCCGACCTCAAGTGTCGTCTCAGGTATCCGATAGGAAAGCTGTTCCATTCCTTCCAGGTTTCCTATCGTCGCCTCGATTATACCGCGATGATGTGAACTGCTCCTATTCTCTAGCCATTATCCCATCGCCTTAAGTCTAATAGACGCAGACGCCGCTGCCTCACACTTAATCTGTATGTCTATGGATCGCATATCACGAATAGTCTCCAGTGGCCAAGTGGATATGGTCCTCATCGCCCCGCCCATGCCTAGAAAAAATTTTTCTCTGAACCTGTTAAATTGCCGTTATGTTGCACTTTTCTCCATCGCAGTCCACCAAACTACTGAGACGTAAGTAAGTATTGGTTTAATCACTTTCCACTAACTGAACAAAGGAGTATCCTCGGATTCAGGCCCCGTCCATATAGTTGTTGTAGCTGTGTTTTGTACACTGAGGCTTCAGACCTTGCCGATGAAGGACTTCATCGTTCCACGTCCGTCCCCTGTGGGCCATGAGGTCAGTCTACATAGTGCCCAACAGTGAGCCTTCTTGAAACGCTCCCGAATGTGACACTTCTAAATCAAGATCACTTCTAAGTATTTGTCAGATATTGAAATCGTTTGGTTGAGGAAACGTGGTGCGTCAAATCGGCCCACATTCGTCTTCCTTGTGAACAGACAGTTTTCAGTCTTCTCTGGGTTAATATTAAGATCCATACGTCCAGCCCAGTCATATGCCATCTGCAAGACCATTTCGGCCCTTCTGCATAGCTCCTTCGGAGAACGGGAACCCACAATTTATCCACCCGTTCCTTTACGAGTGATTAAGAATTGCGCCCTCTATGGGCGATTTATATGGAATCTACATCTGGTAGTGGACAGATTTAGTCCATTCAAAATTCGGTCAAATCAGTTAAGAATTGCGCCCCTTAGGGGATAAAAGAAAAAATCTGGAGACCTTTTACATAAGAGCTATCTCTAAACATAAACCCATTTGGCCCATTTACAATCCCCAAGAACCTACATTGATACGAAGTATCTGTGCGAAATGTCAACCGAAAATCTGAATTCGTTTAGACGTTATAGTGATTTCCACTGATGGACAGACAGACAGACATGACTCGATGGGCTAAAAATTATATGACGATCAACAATATGTATACACTATCATACCCCCGGTCCGCTTCACTAAATCCAATATCGAGATGTATTTATATTTCAATTTTCGGAGCTGTAACTCAATCTATAAATGAAGTACGTTCCAGTCAATGTACGAACTTCAAAAAAAATTCTGCACAGTTGTTGAGAGTCATAACAGAACACTATATGAAAAATTTCAGGCAAATCGAACAAAAATTGCGGCTCCGAGGGAATCAGGAAGTCAAATCGGGAGAACGGTTTATATGGGAGCTATTTCGGGTTACACACCGATTTGGACCGTACTTGAATCCGTTATTGGGAGCTATAACCAACCCCTATGTGCAAAATTTCAGCCAAATCGGAAGAAAATTGCGGCTTCCAGGGGTTCAAGAAGTCAAATCGGTAGATCGCTTTATATGGGAGCTATGTCAGGTTCTTGACCGATTTAGACTGTACTTGGCACAATTGATGGAAGTCATAACAATAAACTATGTGCAAATTTTCAGCCAAATCGGACAAAAATTATGGCTTCCAGGGGCTCAAGAAATCAAATTGGGAGATCGGTTTATATGGGAGCTATATCCAAATCTGAAACGATATGGTCCATTTGTAATCCCCAACGACCTACATCAATATAAAGTATCTGTGCAAAATTTCAAGCGGTTAGCTTTACGCGTTCGACCACTATCGTGATTTCGACAGACGGACGAACGGAAATAGCTAGTTCGAATCAGAATTTCGAGACGATCAAGAATATATATATACATTATGAGGTCCTAGATCAATATTTCCAGGTGTTACAAACGGAATGACTAGATTAGAATACCCTTCTCCTATGGTGGTGGGTATTAAAAATATTTCCTAGTCGCCCATTATAAACTGTCAAGATGTATCTGTATCTCCAATTTCAGGGTTTTAGCTCTATCTGTAAAGAAATATCAAATGGTACCAATTACAGCACTTAATTGCGTTTTTTTTCACTCCTGGTACGATTACAGCATTTCGTATTTGGTACGATTAATTGCATTTTTGTCAAGACTACGATTATTTGTACAAAATTATTTAATTTTACCTGTCTCCATTCAAATGAGCTATTTCGTACTTTTCGGTGCCAAAATGTACGCATTTTGAAAAACTCGTTTAGTCTGCCATTATTTACTTCCTAGTTGTACCAACATGCCCAATTTCAGAGCTGTAGCTCAAAATGTAAAGAAAGTACCATTAAGTATCAATAACAGCACTATATTTAGTTTTGGTACCAAAATGTACCAATTTGAAAAAATTATTCAGTTACCCAAAATATATTTCCTAGTTGTGCCTACATGCCAAATTTGAGAGCTGTAGCTCAATCCGTAAGGAAAGTACCAAACAGTACCAATTGCGGTACTAAAGTACGTTTTCTCCTTGTTTCCAGTAAAATTTTGCAAATTTTGCCCATGAACATTCCAATGAGGAACAGGGGCCAACTTCTTACATATCAATGAGTGCAGTCCGATTCAAGTTAGAACTCAATGATAAGGGGCCTCCTTTTTATAGCCAAGACCGAACGGCGTGCCGCAGTGCGACACCTCTTTGAAGAGAAGTTTTACATGGCATAGTACCTCACAAATGTTGGAAGCATTAGGAGGGGATACCACCGCTGAAAATTTTTTCTGATGGTCTCGCCAGGATTCAAACCCAGGCGTTCAGCATCATAGGCGAACATGCAAACCTTTGCGCTACGGTGGCCTCCAGTACTATTTTTTTTTAATAATTTTTTCTTTCCCCCCTCATCGCAACAGATCCATTTTAAGTCAACTTTCGATCCCCCTGTATAAAGTTAACCTGTTTCATACCTATTTGGTACTTTTGTACCTTAATGTACAAATTTCCAAAAACTCATTTACTCACCCAATTTAGGTTGCCAAAGTGTACCTAAGTTCCAAAAATCAGAGCTCTAGCTCAATTTACAGAAAATGTACCAAATAGTACCAATTTCGGCACTAATCGTAATATTTCTCCCCACTCCAGTATGATTTTGTGAAATTTTTTTATCAAACCTTATTTTTCGAGACGCTATTAAATTTGGTTAAAAAAGATTTCTCATAAAATCAGCACTTTCGGTATCTCCCAGTCAAATAGTATAATTTGTATACCCTCCACATAGGATGGGGGTATACTAATTTCGTCATTCCGTTTGTAACACCTCGAAATATTCGTCTAAGACCCCATAAAGTCCATATATTAATAATCGTCATGACATTTTAAGTCGATCTAGCCATGTCCGTCCGTCTGTCTGTCGAAAGCACGCTAACTTTCGAAAGAGTAAAGCTAGGCGCTTGAAATTTTCACAAATATTTCTTATTAGTGTAGGCGCGTTTGGGATTGTAAATGTGTCAAATCGGTCCAGGTTTTGATATAGCTGATATATAAACCGATCTTGGGTCTTGACTTCTTGAACTTCTAGAGGTTGCATTTGTTACCCGATTTGCCTGACATTTTGCGTGAGGTGTTTTGTTATGGCTTCCAATATCTGTGCTAAGTATGGTCCAAATCAGTCCATAACCAGATATAGATGCCATATAAACCGATCTTCGGGTAAGACTTCTTGAGCCCCTAGAGGGCGCAATTCTTTTCTAATTTTGCTGAAATTTTGCTCGTAGTGTTTTGTTATAACTTCCAACAACTCAGAGGAGTATAGTCTAAAACAGTCCATTACCTGATATAGCTACCATTTAAACCGATCTCCGGATTATATTTCTGGAGCCTCTAGAGGGCTCAATTCTTATCGCATTTGGCTGGAATTTTTCACATGTCATTTTGGTATGACTTCCAATAACTGTGTCAAGTATGATCCAAATCTGTCTATAACCTGATATAGCCGCCATATAAACCGGTCTCCCGACTAGACTTCTTGAGCTTCTAGATGGCACAATTCTTATCCCATTTGGCTGAAATATTCCATGAGGTGTTTCGTTATGACTTCAAACAACTGTGCCCAGTATAGTCTAAATCGGTCCATAACCTGATATAGCTGTCATATAAACCGATCTCCCAATTTTACATTCTGAGCCACCGGAGGTTGGGTGCAAGTTTTTCTCGATTTGCTTGAAATTTTCAAGGTGATATTTTTCTATGATTTGTGCGACATGACAAGTTCGTTTCATATCGGTCCTTAACTTGATATAGCTCATATATATTAGAAAAAGTAATTCAAAGAAGTTGACAAATGCGATCCAGGGTGGAGGGTATATAAGATTCGGCCCGACTGAACTTAGCAAGATTTTATTTTATTGTCCGTACTATTTGGTACCATTTAGTACCTTAACGTACGAACATAACCAAATACGGCCTTATCTCCTTAACCCGGGACCAACATTAGAGCAAAATTTCAAAATTCTACCTTTAGCCGTTTGGGCTGCGCGGACATCAGGCGGTCAAGCACGCGACACTGTTATGTATATAAATTATACATAGGGTCTCAGATCAATATTTCGATGTAATACAAACGGAATTACTTGTTTAGTATACCCCCATACTATGGTGGTAGACAAAAAAGTCGTACTTTCTAAAAATTCATTTTTATCAAATGTTTCGATGAAATCCATATTCCCCTCAATACTGACGGAATTTTAAAGCAAATTTACATAAAAACATACAACAAACGAATTTAAATTAATATTTTATTGCAATCTACATAACATACTTACCAAATATACAAAAACCTTGTCGCTTATATTGGATGAATGCATTATAATGACAAACACCACAGTATCCTTTGCATCGCTGGTTAAAAGTTTTGATGATGATGCTGTTGGAACTTCAGCCGGGGGCGCTGTTGAGGACACCGAACTACTGTTTGCCGTCACATCCGGCGAATTGGTGCGCCACTGTTTCTTCTCATTGCTAGGCGATGTATGTAAATTTATTTTAAAATTTAAGCTGCTCTCATCGCGGCAGATTAAATTCAGGCTATAGTTGTCGTAAGCCTGTTTCACTGTTTCGTTGGTTTGTTGGTAGTCGGAATTTTGCTTGGAACAATAGTCGATGCACAGTTCAAGAGGCTGCAAAGAGAAAGAGAAAACAAATCAATACCAAAAAAACACAGTGGTTGGAAGATGATTTGAAGCATAGAACAACCATTCTAAGAATAAAAACCAGTAAGGAAAGGCGAAAGTCGGGCGGAGTCGACTATATAATACCCTACTTCAACGGGTCTACATAGCTATGTCCGTCTGTCTGGCTGTCCATGTATTCTTGTGATCAAGGTACAGGTCAAATTTCTTGTCCGATTGTTATGAAATTTTGTACAAGTCTCTTTTTTTTGGTCTCAGGGTGAATGCTATTGGATCAGATTTAGATATAGCTCCCATATATCTTTAACACGATATGGCCATAAAAAGCTATAGGAGTCACAATTTAAGTCCTATCGTAAAAAAATCTGACAAGGTTCTATTCAATACTTCAATAGGTGTGAAAGTCTGACTTGATTTCAATATATGAGAACTATGTTGAAATCAAGTCAGACTTTCACACCTATTGAAGTATTGAATAGAACCTTGTCAGATTTTCTTAACATCTTTGCCCGCTAGGGGGCGCAATTTATACCCATTTTGGCTGAAATTTTGCCCAACGACTTGTGCTGGCACTTCTAACTACTCAATTAAGTATATACCAAATCGGTCTATAACAAGATATAGCTTCTATATAAACCGATCTCCCGATTTGACATCTCCAGCCGCTAGAGGGAGCAATTATTACCCATTTTTGCTGACACTAACTTCTGATGGCCCTTGAAAGAAGTCAAATACGTATGCTCAAAATCGGTCTACCCCCTGATATAGCTCCCATACGCACTCTTTGCACACACCTTTGCACATTATGTCCAAGCCCATGGGTTTGTGTACGTTCACAATAATGTACAATAGTATGTGTACTTTTGACCACCACTGTCGTATAACTATTTCACGATTTGATTTCTGTATCCCGCAGTTTTTACCCGAATTGGCTGAAATGACTTCTGTTGGCACTTGAATTCTCCCAGATATAGCTCCCATATAAAACGATTTCCCGATTTGACATCTTGAGGCGCTATAAGAGGCAGTTTCAAACCATTTTGGCTGAAATTTTGCACAATGACTTATGTTGGTACTTGCAAGAAGTCAGACGCGTATGTTTCAAATCAATCTATAGCCTGGTATAGCTCCGATATTAACAGATCAGTTATGCTCTATGACTTCCTGCAAGTCAGTTAAGTATGAATTGAATGGGCCTATAACCTGATACAACTCTCATATAAACCTGATTTCTCTTCTTTAACCTCTAGAGATCGCAATATTATTCGACTTGGTTAAAATTTTGCACATAGTTTTTTTTACCCACCACCATAGGATGGGGGTATACTAATCTAGTCATTCCGTTTGTGACACCACAAAATATTGATCTAGGACCCCATAAAGTATATATATTCTTGATCGTCTCGAAAATCTGATTCGAACTAGTGGTCGAACGCGTAGAGCTAGTCACTTAAAATGTTGCACAGATACTTTACATTGATGTAGGTCCTTGGGGATTGCAAATGGGCCATATCGG
This sequence comes from Stomoxys calcitrans, assembly GCF_963082655.1. Classification (NCBI taxonomy): domain Eukaryota; kingdom Metazoa; phylum Arthropoda; class Insecta; order Diptera; family Muscidae; genus Stomoxys; species Stomoxys calcitrans. The sequence goes on along the minus strand of NC_081556.1, from coordinate 141,529,995 downwards.
TCCATGTTTTGAGACAGCTGCCATGTAAACCGATCTTGGATTTTGACTTCTTGAGCCACTAGAGGGCGCAATTCTTATCCGATTTGGCTGAAATTTGGCATGAAGTGTTCTGTTATGAATTCCAACAAGTATGCCTAGTATGGTTGAAATCGGTTTATAACCAGATATAGCTGCATATAAACCGATCATCTTGACTTCTTGAGCCTATAGAGGGCGCCATTCTTATCCGATTTGGCTGACATTTATCTGTTATGACTTCCAACAACTATGCTTAGTATGGTTCAAATCGGTTCATAACCTGATATAGCTGCTAAATAAACCGATCTTGGATCTTGACTTCTTGAGCCACTAGAGGTGGGAATTCTCATCCGATTTGGCTGAAATTGTGCACGAAGTATTTTGTTATGACTTCCAAAAACTGTGTTAAGTATGGTTCAAATCGGTCCATAACCTGATATAGCTGTCATATAAACCGATCTGGGGTCTTGACTTCTTGATATTCGGCATGACTTGTTTTGTTATGACTTTCAACAACTATGCTTAGTATGGTTGAAATCGGTTTATAACCTGATATAGCTGTCATGTAAACCAATCTGGGGTCTTGACTTCTTAAGCCTCTAGAGGCCTCAATTCTTGTCCGATTTGACCGAAATTCGGCATGATGTGTTTCGTTATGACTTCCAACAACTGTGCTAAGAATGGTTCAAATCGGTACATAACCTGATATAGCTGCCATATAATCCGATCTGGGATTTTGAGTCACTAGTGGATGCAACTCTCATCCGATTTGGCTGAGATTTGGCATGAAGTGTTTTGTTATGACTCCCAACAATTGTGCTATGTTTGGTTCAAATTTGGTGCACAACCTGATACAGCTGCCGATCTTGGATCTTGACTTCATGAGCCTCTTGAGGTCGCAATTCTCATCCGATTTGGCTGAGATTTTGCTTGAAGTGTTCTGTTATGACTTTCAACAACTATGTTTAGTATGCTTGAAATCGGCGTATAAGCTGATATAGATGCTATATAAACCGATCTTGACCTCTTGAGCCCCTACAAGACGCAATTCTTATCCGAAATGACTTCTTCTACGATTTTCAATTTTCCATTATTTTATGGTCCAAATCGAACTATAACTTGATATAGCTCCAATAGCATAATAATTCTTATCCATTATTCTTTGTTTGCCTAAAAAGAGATACCGCGCAAAGAACTCGACAAATGCGATCCATGGTGGAGGTTATAAAAGATTCGGCCGTACTAAGAACGCTCTTACTTGTTTTATTTTATTGGATTTTATTTTATTTTAGAACTACTGCTTAACAGCAGCAAACTGTACTACTAACAGTCAGCAAACAGTGTTTGCTGTTATCAGCATGACAGTTTTATCCTTATATCGATCATACACATATGTATATAATAGATTTAACCTAAATGCAATTTAATTTTAAATTAAATTCTGTTCACAAATGATTTGGTTGTATGCAGGTTTTGTAGTTGGATGGATGGTGGCTTTCATTTATTTGTAAATATTTTTAAGAACAATGCAAATGTGCCATTGTAAAGCTAGAAAAACTTTACAATGGAAGCAGCAGAAGAGCAGAAGCAAACACATATTCTAGAGGTATTTGTTATTTTACTAAACCACAATTGGAGATTAATTATTTACCATGAGTTAAAGTATTACAAACAAGTAAAAAGAGGCAAAGTTCGGCTGGACCGAATCTAATGTACCCTTCAACATGAATCACGTTTGGCAAGTTCCTTGAATGACTTTTTCAAATAAGGAGATCGGTTTATATACGAGCTATGTTATGCAAAGAGTTGGATATGTATGTTAGCATGGATGTTGGAATTCGAAACGAAAGACCACGCGCCCAATTTAAGCCACATCGGATAAAAATTGCACGATCTAGGGGCTCAAGAGGTATAATCGGAAGATCGGTTTATATGGGTGCTATATCTAAACTTCTAAGGATTCGGTCGATTTGCAAGTCCAACGGATCTTCATCGTTAAAAAGTATTGGTGCGAGATTTCGAGCGGATAGCTTTATGGGAACTTAGAGGAATATTTCAAGGTACATCTTACAAACGGAATGACGAAATTAGTATACCCCATCCTACATATCATTGCCAGTTTTTTTCTTACGGCAATATGCCGTATACGATTTTATGCCGTATTGTGTTCATAAAAACATTTTTGTATTGCTTTGTGAATTCTTTCCATTTACATAAAATTCAATTACGCTATTGCTGACATACCTATGCCGAAGAAATAGTTTTGCCATCCGTCAGGGTCTTCCGCCTGTACAAACACGTATATATAAGAAAATTCAAATAAACAGTAGACCTTTGAAATGGACTGTGTAAAAAGTCAAAACAAATTTAATGGGTAGAGTAGTATTTACAAGGAAAAATATTTAAAGTGCAGTATGGGTATGTAAAAACATTACAAGTTTTTCGACTTTTATACCCTTCCCCATACGATGGGGAAAATTTTAATAGAATTTTTTTCTTTTAAAAAAACACTGTTTTTATTCTAATAAAATTTGTTTCTTTGAGAGGATTTAAATGAAATGTAGTTTTTAATGCAAATCTCTTTGGAATCTCGTTTAAAAATATTATATTGAAATTTTGTCTTTGGAGAAAATTTTGCGCAAAATTGTGCATTTAGTACTAAAAGTAAAAAACTTAGGCCCATTGTGTTCACCCTTAAAGAAGATAGAAGAGAAAACAACTAAAAGGGCGTTAAGTTGAGCCAGGACGAACTTTGGATACCTCTGGATATATATAAACAACCTTTCGTCATATTCCGGTGAAAAATGTATAACTTATGCCCCCATAGCAGCTTTATTGAAACTATGGTCCGATTTGGACCACATTTGACACGGATATTGAGTGGTCTAATAAGTACAAGTCATTGTTCAATTTTGTAGAACAAAATATTGGTCTGTTTTGTAGCCATATCCAAATATAGACCGATCAGAACCATATACGACACGAATGTCGAAAAGCCTAACACAACTCACTGTCCCAAATTTCAGTAAAATCGGACAATAAATGAGGCTTTTATGGGCCTAAGACCTTAAATCGAGAGATCGGTCTATATGACAGCTATATCCAAATCTGGACCGATCTTGGCCATATTGCAGAAAGATGTCAAAGGGCCTAACACAACACACTGTCCAAAATTTCAGCAAAATCGGACAATAAATGGGGCTTTTATTGGCCCAAGACCCTTAATTGGCGGATCGGTCTATATGGCTGCTATATCCAAATCTGGACCGATCTGAGCCAAATTGAAGAATAATGTTGAAGGACCTAACACAACTAACTGTCTTAAATTTCGGCGAAATCGGATTATAAATGCACCTTTTATGGCCCCAAAACCTTTTATCGAGAGATCGGTCTATATGACAGCTATATCCAAATCTGGACCGATCTGAGCCAAATTGAAGAAGAATGTTGAAGGGCCTAACACAATTCACTGTCCAAAATTTCAGCAAAATCGGATTATAAATGTGGCTTGTATGGGTCTAGGACCTTAAATCGAGAGATCGGTCTATATGACAGCTATATCCAAATCTGGACCGATCTTGGCCATATTGAAGCAAGATGTCAAAGGGCCTAACACAACTCTCTGTCCCAAATTTTAGCAAAATCGAACAATAAATGCGCCTTTTATGGACCTAAAACCTTTTATCGAGAGATCGGTCTATATAACAGCTATATCCCGATCTGGACCGATCTGAGCCAAATTTAAGAAGAATGTTAAAGGGCCTAACACAATTCACTGTCCCAAATTTCAGCAAAATCGGATAATAAATGTGGCTTTTATGGGCCCAAAACCTTTTATCGAGAGATCGGTCTATATGACAGCTATATCCAAATCTGGACCGATCTAAGCCAAATTGAAGAAGAATGTTGAAGGGCCTAACACAATTCACTGTCCCAAATTTCAGCAAAATCGGACAATAAATGTAGCTTTTTTGGGCCCTAGACCCTAAATTGGAGGATCGGTCTATATGACAGCTATATCCAAATCTGCATCGATCTTGGCCATATTGCAGAAAGATGTCAAAGGGCCTAACACAACTCACTGTCCCAAATTTCAACAAAATCGTATAATAAATGTGGCTTTTATGGGCCCCAAGACTCTAAATTGGAGGATCGGTCCATATGACAGCTATATCCAATTCTGAACCGATCTGGGCCAAATTGAAGGGGGATATCGAAGGGCCTAACACAATTCACTGGCCCAAATTTCAACAAAATCGGATAATAAATGTGGCTTTTATGGGCCTAAGACCCTAAATCGGCGGATCGGTCGATTTAGGGTCTTATAGTCGGTATGGGACTATATCAAGATATAGTCCCATATAGCACATCTTCGAACTTAATCTACCTATGGACAAAAAAAAGAATCTGTGCAAAACTTAAGCTCAATATCTCTATTTTTAAAGACACTAGCGAGATTTCAATTTCAGGCCACCGTAGCGCAGAGGTTAGCATGTCCGCCTATGACACAAAACGCCTCGGTGCGAATCCTAACAAGACCATCAGAAAAAATTTTCAGCTGTGGTTTTCCCCTCCTAATGCTGGCAACATTTGTGAGGTACTATGTCATGTAAAACTTCTCTCCAAAGAGGTATCGCACTGCGGCACGCCGTTCGGACTCGGCTTTAAAAGGGAGGCCCCTTATCATTGAGCTTAAACTTGAATCGGACTGCACTCATTGATATGTGAGAAGTTTGCCCCTGTTTCTTAGTGGAATGTTCATGGGAAAACATTTTCAAATTTGCATTTTTGCGAGATTTCAACGGACAGACGGACGGCAATGGCTAGATCATCTTAGATTTTTACGACGATCAGGATTATATACACTTTATAGGGTCGGAAATGGATATTTTGATGTGTTGCAAACGGAATGACAAAATGAAAATACTCTCATCCTTCAAAATGATTGCCAAAATTTTCGCAAAAATATTCAAGAAATCAAATCAAAAGAACGATTTATAAAGGAGCTATAGCTAATCATGAATCGATTTCATCCATTTAAGAGCTCCAACGACCAATATCCATAAGTTGTATCTGTGTTAAATTTCAAGAGAATCGCTTTATTCGCTGAGAAGCTATCGTGATTTCACAGTTGGAGGGGCGGGCATGGCTAGATCCACACAAAACATAAAATCGATCTAGAATGTACATGTATGTATGTATAGGTGTACTTTAGGAGGTCTTTAATCAATAATTCAATCCTTTTAATGTGTATCCATAACTTTATATGTAAATGAACTTATGTACATACTTACTTACCCTCTTAACGGACTTAGTCTCTTCCGCAGGCTGATTTGCAAATGGCCTTGAAAACATGGAAGCTTCATTCAGCGATCCCAAACAACGGGCTATGCAAACCTCTATTGGCAAATGTTCCAAATCGTATTGATGTAATTGTTTCAACAGACCCTCCGACAGATTGAAACTCACCAGTCCTAACCAAAAGAGGATGGTGTGGGTATAGTACAACACCAACATAATGTTGTTTTTTGCATATGATAATGGATCTGCGGCTGTTAATTAGTTTATCAATTATAATCCAAAAGCCGCCGTAGCAAAAGTTAGGTCGATCTAATAAAACATTGAGGTTTGATTGTTGTTGTTTGTGTTGATAATGCGCATAGAACAATTTTTTTGGCAAATTATCTCGTATGGTTGGTTGTTGTTCTCGTTGTTATTGTAACAGCTCCCCGCAATTATGTTTCAATTTCAGTTATTTGTTTGCGTTTTTTCTCATATTTAAGTTGTTCAGTGATTGTTATTAAGTTTTTATAAAATTATTTTACATACACATAAGTAAGAAGTGTGTAAACATACTTATGTTGAAAATACACTTTCTTTGACTATAGAAAAAACTGGAATTGTCTATAATTATAATTTTCCATTAATTAAAACTTCACACATGCACACACGAACACGCACACAAAAATTAAAGCTTTGCCTTCAACTCATACTGCCACTGACACCAACCGAAGAAGGTTGTCTATCGAAAGGGGGGGAGAAATGCATACAGAAAAACTACCGCGGGTCAAAGATGAGAGTCTATTTGTTGGGTTTTTGTTGGTGGGGTTTTTATTTGCACATGTTTTTTTTTTGCATTTGTAAAACTCTTTTTTTTAACTTTACGTACTAATTATAAACCATCGAATAAACTTTGATTTAAATTAACTATTTAATTGTTTAATCTTTTAGGTAGTTATATGTAATGATACACAAGAATTTGTTTCTTTAAATTTTCCTTTTGGTTAGCCTTTGCTTTTTTCACATTATCCTCTCTATCGCTGTCTCTCTCTCTCTCTCTTCGGCGACAAAGCACTGGGGCTTTGCTGTTATCGGTTCAACGGTTGATTTACTTTTGAAGCAATGTTTTGTTTGTCAGCGATCGATTGAAAGGCGTGCAGAATTTCAAAAAAAAAAGACCAAAAGAAAGAGAAAATAAAGCCAGGATTTTCGTACATTATATTCTTTGTGGTTTTCTTCTTTTTCTGCTCTTTGTATTTTTGTTGTTGTTAATTTTTCAAATAGGGCAATACATATCTACATACATTCATATGTATGAGGTATAGAATCAGTGTTTAAAACGTGATATGTAGATTACGAATCAAATAATGTGAATTCATTACGCGGTGTACCTATGTGACAACATTCAAAATGTTTCAACGCATAATTTTGTGAGTGAGTTCTGTACTAAATGCTATTAATCTCTACCATCTTCTTCTTTTATATAAAAATCAATTTATGTTTGTTTGTTTGTTATGTGTTCCTGTATTCTGTTATGACTTCCAACAACTGTGCTAGGTGCGATCCAAATCGGTCTATAACCAGATATAGCTCTCATACAAACCGATCTCCCGATTTGACTTAATGCCTTTTTACTTGTTGAATGTGCAAATTTTTCAATCACCTTGATCAAAAACAGTGATTGTTATTATCACTTTCGTGATAGTAGCAGTTACAATTAAAAAAATTAATTGGATCGATTAATTATACTAACAAATAAACAGACATCGCACAGTGGGATAGAGCCGAAAACTAGTTAATTTTTTATAAAAAATTTGGGCAGAAATAGTTTCAAGGTTTAATAAGGAATAGGTTTAAGGAACCCTTAATCTGCAAAATTCAAAAAGAATTGTTAAGATACAATACGGAAGATGTGATGAAACACATGCCACCATGTGATTATAAAACCCCAGCCCTGCTACCTTCCTTTGCGCTTGAGTTCACACAAGCATGTGTGTACATACATATGTATGTAATCCATTGTGTTTTATGAACAAATGAAAGGATGCAGATCCTAGGGCAACATAACGTAGGTAAAAGCGTGTCTTTATTAACTGTCACTGCGTAGATACGACTTAAAAAACGAATACAGAGTGCTGTTGAGTTTTTACTAGTAAAACGAAAACGAATCATCGTTAAACCATTGCAAGAACTACCAACAAAAAAAAGATAACAAATGGTTAAGATAACAATCATTTTTTTCTCTTCGTCGAAGGATTTTGGTAATGATTTTGAGCAAAAGTATCAACACTTGAAAAAAAAACTATGATGTATTTAAATTGAAGTCACTAAAGGCGGGCAAAACATTTCACTTTGAATTTCGATAGCTGCCTGATTCTCATTTTACTTCACCGATGACAATCAATTTAATTTATTTTACTACTATTCGTAACGATAGCATCTTTACTTTTAAAATAGGGATATTTAAGGAGGCTCCTACAAAAAATAATTCGTTTGACATAAAGAAATTTTCAACTTCTTTTCTGAAAAACGTTGGACTTTGTTTACGATAAAATTCAAGAATTTGTGACAAATATAATGCTGACAATACCTTTCATTCGTGATATATAGAACATGTTATTCGGGGTTTCAACTAGTTTTTCTTTATTTATAATTATTTTAAATTAAGAAAAGGATACCAAGTCAGTTGCTTAATCAAACTCTTTCGGATAATATTTGGATTTATATCAATGTTATGATACATATTTTCGATGTTATGATCAGCTGTATTCGCTACACTATAAATAAAACAAAAAATTAATTATGGGAGTTGTTGTTTTCGCACATTTGAATACCTACTTTGTGATATATATTTCTTTATGGCGTAAATGTTACCAAACAATGTATGTTCCTTAGAAATTCTTGTTGTGTTTTCTTGTACCTGGCAGCTATTTGTGTGTTGTTCTAATGATTTTTGTCATTGGCCATACCAGCATTTTTGTACCAAAACTTACAAAAAATTTACACTTCCCTGTGTCTACCATCCACTTTCGTTGAGCTGCTAATATACTGACTGCTCTATGCTCAGTCAAAGCAAAAAGAAAAAAATGTTGTGTATAACACAGTGACGAGCACATAATTGCAATTATTTGCAAGCCTATGGAACTAGTTGGGATTATTTTCTTGTGTACGACCGAAGCAGGGCTGCCAGATTAATGGAAAAAAATCTAACCCGGATAAAAATACACTTTAGGTGACTTCAACTATGACCATATTTACCACGGATATAGAGGGGTCCAATACACCCCAATCTTCCATTTATTTTTTTTTTTTTTTTTTTTTTGCGAAATCAGATAAACCTGCCTCATTCATGTGATCAAGTAGGAGATTGATCTAAATGGTAGATGCATCAAGATATAGATTTTGTCGGATTTCGTGTGGATTTCAGGGGTGCAACACCACTTTATATATTGAGTTTACGAAAATTAGGGTAAAAATGCGGGTCAAATGAGCCCAACAATCGATTTTCATGGCAGCTGCGTCCAAATTACATCAGATTTGAAGTAACAGAGAGAAAGAATTTTCCTCAGGAGACCTGTATTTATGGTCCCATTTGGCCCGTTCAAGAGGTTCGCTTTGTTTATGAGATACAACCAATTTAAAGTTCTCATAATAAAATTTAGATTTTTGATGGATTTCGGTGAATTCTTTAAAATTTTTGATGGTGTCACGAGTAACCCTCTTTAACACTCAGTTTAGGAGATACAGTGAATTTAAAGTTTTCATAGTGAAATTTAGATTTTCCATGGATTTTCGGTGAATTTTTTTTTAAATTTTTGATGGTGTCACGAATTAAGGCCCATTTCCCTCTAGAACGATTGGTTTAGGAGATACAGCCAATTTAAAGTTTTCATAGTAAAATATGGATTTTTGATGGATTTCGGTGAATTCTTCAAAATTTTTGATGCTGTCTCGAATTTAGGCCCATTTTCCTCTCGAACGCTTAGGTTAGGAGATACAGCCAATTTAAAGTTTTCATAGTGAAATTTAGATTTTTGATGGATTTACGGTGAATTTTTTTTAATTTTTTGATGGTGTCACGAATTAAGGCCCTCTCGAACTCTCAGTTTAGGAGATACAGCCAATTTAAAGTTTTCATAGTGAAATTTTGATTTTTGAAGGATTTTCGGTGAATTTTTTAAAAATTTTGATGGTGTCACGAATTAACACCCATTTCCCTCTCGAAAGTTTAGTTTAGAAGATACAGCCAATTTAAAGTTTTCATAAAGAAATTTGGATTTTTGATGGATTTTCGGTGAGTTTTTTTTTTAATTTTTTATGGTGTCACGAATTAAGACCCATTTCCTTCTAGGATACTTAGTTTAGGAGATACAGTTTTCATAGTAAAATTTAAATTTTTGATGGATTTTCAGTGAATTTTTGAGCTTTTGATGGTGTCACGAATTAAGTCCCATTTCCTTCTAGGACGAATAGTTTAGGAGATACAGCCAATTTAAAGTTTTCATAGTGAAATTTTGATTGTTGATGGATTTTCATTGATTTTTTAAAATTTTTGATGGTGTCACGAATTAAGGCCCATTTCCCACTAGGACGCTTAGAAATAAATTTCGATTTTTGAGGATGTTTTGGTTAATTTCTTTTAAATTTTTGATGGTGTGCAGCAAAAAGAAGTATCTGTGCCAAATTTCAATATCTTAATTTTTGAAGGCTGTAGCGTGATTACAACAGATAGACGGACAGACACACGGACATAGTTAAATCGCTTTAGAGTTTTAAGACTTTCCGGAATATAAAGGGTGATTTTTTTAGCTTTTATCTTTTTGGCAATACTGACAGCTCACACACGTTTCGTGTTTTGTTTCACTGTCAAACATCTTCAGTTTGATCTATAATTTAATCATGAATCGTCTTACAAACGAACAACGCAAGCAAATTATTGAATTTTATTATCAATATGCAAGCTTTGTTAAGAAAATGGTCGATTTTGGAGTAAAGATTAGCCAGAAGCATTGCAAAAGCTACCCATGCATCCTGAAAAAGGCATAGTTTGGTGCAGTTTATGTGCTGGTGGCATCATTGGACCGTACTTCTTCAAAGATGACGCGAATCGTAACGTAACTGTGAATGGTGAGCGCTATCGTGAGATGATGTCGAACTTTTTTTTGCCCTAAATACAAGACCTTGACTTGCATGACATGTGGTTTCAACAAGACGCTGACACATGCCACACCTCACACGTAACAAGGGACTTATTGAGAGGCGAGTTCGGTGAACATTTTATTTCACGTTCGGGACCGGTAAATTGGCCGCCTAGATCGTGCGATTAAACGCCTTTAGACTATTTTTTATGGGGCCATATTAAAGCTCATGTCTAAACAGACAAGCCCACATTAATGGATAATTGGAAGTCAATATTGAAGCATTTATTTCTGAGACACAGGCCGAAATGTTGGGATTGCCAAAATTGGAATAAGCGGATGGACCATTTAAGGAGCAGTCACGTTCAACATTTGCATGAAACAATCTTCAAACATTAAATTATATATATGGGCTTTACTATCGATTCACATAAAGATTTCATGCATTTTTCTGAATTTTATGTGCTCTTTTTTTTGAAAAACTTTCCTATAGCTCTTAAAAAATCACCCTATATATACTTTGTAGGGTCGGAAATGGAGATTTCGATGTGTTGCAAGCGCAATGACTTAATGAATATCCTATATAGAGGTGGGTACAAAAAAATCCTTGACTTCATATAAAAAATCTTTCACCAAAGGAAATGTTTCCTCAAAAAGTTGGAAAAACAAAATCGACTTTAAATAAAGTTATGCATCTCTGGCTCACATGCTGAGAGTTAGCACATAATTTTTTTCAGTATAGTTTATTTTTAAGGTGAAGTTTATACTGATTGCGTGAACGTGTGTTCCTCTTGCACCTTAGTTGGAGAATGCAATGCATACTCAGCAGTCCAAACGTCAATCATGACAATGTCTTCAATGACGTCTTTCAGACCATTTGAATTTTATCACCGATTTGCTGACGTGTCTTATAAATTGTCTGTTATAAAATTTGAATATCGACGACTTCAGTAATGCATGAACAAATCAGAACAATTTTTTTATTGAGATATTTAAAATTTTATTTTTTTTTCTTCGAAAAACGGAGGCATTCTTAAGGACATTGAACCGACCTGTCACTTGAATTGTCCTGAGATATGATGACATGTTCGTTCACAATGTCGTTTAACATGTCATGCATGATTTATGCGACAACTATATGAAAATGCTATCAACGATTTGTATGGGCTGTCGGCCATATGTCTTCAACGATTTAACATGGTCATGCACCCTTCTTTTAAGACGTCTTGACGACGCGGCCTGCTGGGCATGTATGAATGAAATGGAGTACATATGGTATTTTCAACTCCCCATTGAGATTATCATTTTTGCCCATGTGGATTGTTTTTTATTTTCAATTCTCCATCTGTAAAAAGGAAAACTGCAGATAATTGAGGCTTCTAGTGAAATCAAAGGAAACATTTACTCCCACCATAGGATGGTGGGAACTAATTTCGTCATTTCGTTTGTAACTCATCGAAATATTGATCTGAGATCTAACAAAGTATATATATTCTTGGTCGTCTTGATGTTCTAAGTTAATTTAGCCATCACCGTCCTTCTGTCGAAAGCACTCTAACTTTCGAAGGAGCATAGCTAGGCACTTAAAATTTTGCACAAATATTTCTTATGAGTTTAGGTCGGTTGGGATTATAAATGGGTTCATGTTTTGACATAGCTGGACCACATAAACCGATCTTGGATCTTGACTTCTTGAGGGACTAGAAGGCGCAATTCTTATCCGAATTGGCTGAAACTTTGCATGAGGTGTTTTTTTATGATTTCCAACAACAGTCCTAAGTATGGTCCAAATCGATCTATAACCTGATATAGCTGTCATATAAACCGATCTGGGGTCTTGAGTTCTGGAGTCTCTAGAGGGCGCAGTTCTTTTCCGATTTGGCTAAAATTTTACAAGATGTGTTTCGTGATGACTTCCAACAACTGTGCTAAGTATGGTTCAAATCGGTCAAGAACCTAATATAGGTCCCATATAAACCGATCTCCCGATATGACATCTTAAGCCCTTGGAAGCTGCAATTTTTGTCCGATTTGGCTGAAATTTTGCATGTAGTGTTTTGTTATAACTTCCAACAATTGTGTTAAGTACGGCTCAAATCGGTCTATAATCTGATATAGCTCCCATATGAACCGATCTCGCGATTTGATTCTTGAGCCCCTGGAAGCCTTAATTTTCATCCGATCTGGCTAAAATTTGGGGCATAATGTTCTGTTATGACTTCTAACAACTACGGTCCAAATCGGTCGAGAACCTGATACAATGCATGGGTTGCCCAAAAAGTAATTGCGGATTTTTCATACAGTCGGCTTCAGTTAATAGCTGTTACTTTTAGCTTGCTTTAGAAAAAAAGTGTAAAAAGGAATATTTGATTAAAGTTCATTCTAAGTTTTATTAAAAATGCATTTACTTTCTTTTAAAAAATCCGCAATTACTTTTTGGGCAACCCAATAGCTCCCATATAAACCGATATCCCGATTTGACTTCTTGAGTCCTTACAAGCCCCAATTTTTGTCCGATTTATCTGAAATTTTGCACATACTGTTCTATTATGAGACGATCAAGAATATATTAAGGGTGACTTTTTAAGAGCTATAGGAAAGTTTTGCAAAAACAAAAACACATAAAATTCAGAAAAATTCATGTAAACTTTATGTGAATCGATAGTACGGTCCATATAATTTAATGTTTGAAGATTATTTCATGCAAATGTTGACCGTGGCTGCACCTCAAATGGTCTATCCGCTTAGTCCAATTTTGTCATACTCTTTCCAACATTTCGGCCGGTATCTCAGGAATAAATGCTTCAATGTTGCCTTTCAATGCGTCAATTGAAGCGGGCTTGATTGAATGGACATGAGCTTTAACATAGCCCCTCAAAAAAATAGTCTAAAGGCGTTAAATCGCATTATCTGAGCGGCCAATTGACCGGTCCTGAACGTGAGATAAAATGTTCACCGAACTCGCCTCTCAATAAGTTCCTTGTTCCGCGTGCTGTGTGGCATGTGGCACCGTCTTGTTGAAACAACGTGTCATGCAAGTCAAGCTCTTGCATTTTGGACAAAAAAAAAAGTTGGATATCATCTCACGGTAGCGCTCACAATTCACATTTGGTAGCTCTTGCAATCCTTCTGACCGAACTTCACCCCAAAATCGACAATTCTGCTCATTTACGTACCCATTGAGCCAAAAATGAGCTTCGTTGCTCAATGGAAGAAGCGTGCGATGAACTTTCTTAACAGAGTACGCATTTTCGTTTGTAAGACGATTCTTGGTTAAATTATAGACCAAACTGAAGATGTTTGACAGTGAAACAAAACACGAAACGTGCGTGTGCTGTTTAAACCAGTGTTGCCAAAAAGATTATAGCTAAATAATCATCCTTTATATACTTTATGGGGTCGCAGATCAATATTTCGAGGTATTGCAAACGGAATGACTAGGTTAGGTTAGGTAAGAGTGACAGTCCTTTACAGACTCACTTAGACAATTTTAAGTCCATTGTGTTACCACAGTAGCGTCAGACCAAGGCTTCTGGCGGGAATCGAACCCACGACCCCTGCACTAGTAATGACTCGGTTAGTATAAGCCCAAACCTATGGTGGTGGGTATTTTTTCTTCATTTATTTACATAGTTTTTGAAAAATTGGGTTGCCCAAAAAGTAATTGCGGATTTTTTTAAAGAAAGTAAATGCATTTTTAATAAAACTTAGAATATACTTTTTTACACTTTTTTTCTAAAGCAAGCTAAAAGTAACAGCTGATAACTGACAGAAGATTGAATGCAATTACAGAGTCACAAGCTGTGAAAAAATTTGTCAACACCGACTATATGAAAAATCCGCAATTACTTTTTGGGCAACCTAATATGTACTCCATATTTCTCATTTCCATGCAACTGTTTCTGTGCAGAGCTCTCTCGCAAATAATAAGCTCATGGCAACAAATCACGCTTGACGGCATGCTGTTTCGTTTCTACCTAAGATGATCGTGACCTACATGTCGCTGTTATTGCATGCCATGCCGCTCTAGGGCTTGACTGTATGTATTTATGAGTGTAGTATGCAGTTGTTATGGCCAAACATGGCCAAACAGGACAATGGCATGCTGCCACAGCTGGCAAGGGTGCATTAATTTAGGCTTGTACAGTCCTTTAGTACACCCCCATCCCATGGTCGTGGATTATACCCAAATAATTAATTTAATTTTGGCAAATACCTTATGCTAACCTGATTATTTATTGTTCTAATAATAGAAATTCAGCTGCTGCTAAACATAGTTCAACGGTATTCTTATACTGAATTTAACTATGACAAGGTAACGACACAATTATCTATTTCCGTCAAATCGATTAAATTCGTTTTCTGGAAGTCTGGATGGAAGCCAACATTGAAGTATCCAGAATTGCCGTTGCATACGTGCGTGCATTGGGGAAAGGCATTGATGATGCTATCGAACAAATTGAATTTCTCAGAATTGGCAAAAGTGATTCGGTTCGTTGCAAAAAAAGATCTCGACACCTATGTTGCTTAACGAAAAACTATGCACGCATATGGAATAGAAATTCCAAGAAAAACCCATACATACATGAAAATAGAGTGAAAAAATTCCATCTTGACTTTGAAGATATTAAATTAAATGGAATTTAATATTTTTTTAATTTTTTTAAGCGAGGTGAAAAAATGTCTCTTAAAAAAATTTTGTTACACTAAAAAAAATTTTAAAGATTTGTTGAATTTAATTTAAAGATTCTTTCAACTTGTAGGGAAAATTGAATTTAAGCAGTCTTTCTGCTGTTGCAGCAAACAGTTTTGCTAATTTTAGTAACAAATTTCTCTAAGTGTGCCAATGTTAAAAATTACTTAAAATTAAGTATACCATCTTTAATTAAAGTAATTTTTGTCTTTGCCACACTTAGAGCAATTTGTTAGTAAAAATAGCAAAAATGTTTGCTGTAACAGCAGTTGAAATTCAAGTCTGCTGAAATTAAACTTTTCCGTACAGGTTGCAAGAACGAACATCTTATGTTATGACTTCCAACATCCATACCAAGTATGATCCACATCTGTCTATAAGCAGATATAGCCCCCACATAAACCGACTACCGGATTTGACCTTGAAGCCTCAATTTTCAATTTATTTCAACTTCCATGCCAAGTATGATCTGAATCGGTCTATAAACAGATATAGCCCCATATAAGCCAATCCTCGGATTTGACTACTTAAGCCCTTATAAGCCTCAATTTTCTTCCGATTTGGCTGAAATTTGAAACAAATCCATCCCAAGTATAGTCCGAATTGGTCCATAAACCGATATAGCCCCCATATAAACCCATCTTATGACTTACTACATCAGTGCCAAGTTTTATCCGAATCGGTCAATATTGTGATATAGGCCCCTCTAAGTACCGATTTCCCTTTATGACTTGAGACCAAAATAATTCAAATACAAACTCAGTTAATTAGGCTAAATTTTTAGCGGAATCCATGGTGGTGGGTACCCAAGATTCGGTCCAGCCGAACTTAGCACGCTTTTACTTGTTTTTTATACCCACCACCGAGACGAGCTCAATGATCGGAGATTTTTGCAATGGACAAGGAATGCCAGAGATCGCTACATGCACCAAACCCTATTGGAAGCGTTTCGACATTTGGTTACAATAACTCATCGGCCATACTAGGTGTGAAGGCTTCAAGGGCCATACGTTGATATGTTGTACATATATCGAATTTATTGCGAAAATGCCACTATGATATAAATACCACATTTAAGCACGCCCGACAACCCCGTCTGTTAGCCGTTCTTTTTCCCAATGCATGTGTTTGTGTAATGACAGATTTTTTGTCTACACAATTGCACTACTCCTTTGGCATACACACGATTCTGTGCATCTTTTGGAAGTTGTATTGATGGCTTCGAAGGCTAGACAATGGCAACGGCTCTCGCTGTTACTGTGTGTGCCCAGGTTCGAATCTCGACCGGGCTTTGCCGATTTTTTTGTATTTTTTTTTTTTTTTTCAAGACTTTTTGCCTGTTGACATTTTCCAAAAGTGGAGGTATTAAAAAATCGTCAGGTCTATGTAGTTGGGGAGATGTCTCAGATTTATATTTAAAGATTAGAAAAAAATCACCTCCCTAAGATAAAATGCAAACCGGGACATAAAGGAAGCAAGTGCTCGATCGACTTTTCCTCATGACTTTTCCGTCCGGCCGTCTGTCGAACTCACGATAGAAGTCGAACGCGTAAAGCTAGCCACTTGAAATTTTGCACAGATACTTAATTACGATGTAGGTCGTTATAGATTGGAAATGGACCATATCGGTTCAGATTTAGATATAGCTCCTATATAAACCGATCTCCCGATTTGACTTCTTGAGCTCCTGGAAGCCACAATTTTTGTCCAATTTGGCTGAAATTTTGCACGTGGTATTCAAGTACGGTCAAAATCGGTCTATAACCTGATATAGTTCCCATATAAACCGATCTCCCGATTTGACTTCTTGAGCCACTAGAAACCACAATTTTTATCCAATTTGGCTGAAATTTTGCAGGTAGCAATCCGTTATGACTTCCAACAACTGTGCGTAGTACGGTCGAAATCGGTTTATAACCTGATATAGTTCCCATATAAACCGATTTCCCGATTTGATTTCTTTAGCCCCTGGAGGTCGCAATTTTTGCCTGATTCGACTGAAATTTTGCACATAGTGTTTCGTTAAGACTTCTTACAATTGTGCCAAGTATGGTTGAAATCGGTCTATAGCCTGATATAGCTCCCATATAAACCGGTCTCCCGATTTGACTTCTTGAGCCCTTGGAGGTCGCAATTTTTGCCTGATTTGACTGAAATTTTGCACATAGTGTTCCGTTAAAACTGCTAACAACTGTGCCAAGTATAGTTGAAATCGGTCTACAACCTGATATAGCTCCCATATAAACCGATCTCCCGGTTTGACTTCTTGAGCCCCTGAAAGCCACAATTTTTGTCCGATTTAGCTGACATTTTGCATATGGTGTTTTGTTATGACTTTCAACAACTGAGCGGAGTAAGGTTGAAATCGGTCCATATCCTGTTATAGCTCCAATATAAACCGATCTCCCGATTTAACTTCTTGAGCCCCTAGAAGCCACAATTTTTATCCGATTTGGCTGAAATTTTGAGTGTGGTGTTCTATTATGACTTTCAACAACTGAGCCGAGTAAGGTCCAAATCGATCTATAACCTAATATAGCTCCTTTACAAACTGATCTCCCGATTTGACTTCTTGAGCCCCTGGAGGTCGCAATTTTTGTCCGATTTAGCTGAAATTTTGCATATGGTGTTTTGTTATGACTTCCAATAACTGAGCGGAGTAAGGTTGAAATCGGCCTATAACCTGATATAGCTCCAATATAAACCGATCTCCCGATTTGACTTCTTGAGCCCCTGGAAGCCACAATTTTTGTCCGATTTGGCTGAAATTTTGCACGTGGTGTTCTTTTATTACTTCCAACAACTGAGCCTAGTACGGTCCAAATCGTCCTATAACCTTATACAGCTCCCATATAAATCGATTTTTTTTCACATGTTCTCGCTAGGATCCAGAAGTTCAGCGTCGTAGGCAGACATGCTAACCTCTGCGCTACGGCTGCACGGTAGCCGCAGACCAAAATCTCTGCTGGTATACGAAAACATGATACCGAGTGCTCTACCAACTCAGCAAAAATTTAACATTCGCTCATTCCATTTAGGAACAGCAGAGATACATCTCTCATATAAATGAATGCTATTCAATACAATTTTATTAACATTTATTTGCAGCATATAAATACTTTAGACATCTCAATCAATTCCTCCATGGAAATAATGGGGGGAAAAGATTTGCCTAGAGTGTATGCGCACACGATGAAATCAAATCGATTCATTGGTACGAGGGCTAGTTTCATGACCGCCCTCGTACAATTTTGCTACAAGAAATTCATAACCTTTTATGGCTAAACTTTTGTGCAAAGAATTGTTAAGGAATGCAACATAAAGTTGTACGTTACTGTATAACATCATATATAATACATTCAAATGCCTGGGATTCAAATTGGCCACAAGATGCAGCAAGACTAATGCAATGGCTGAATCTTACTCCCATACAGACAGCCAAGTTGTGTTATGATTTCCCTTTTAAGCTCCAAATAGAAAAACATGAATTTTTATATGCAAATCAAGTAAAAATGCTTTAAGTTTAGCTGGCTCGAATTATTTATCCCCTACACCATCAATCGTATTCGCCAGGTTCTTTGGGGCCAATAATTTTCTTATATTATAAACAAGCCGAACTGGACCCGCTCCGCAAAGCTTTCTTTAACGCTCGTATACCTTTTATTTAAGCCCAAAATTGCCATGGTCGATAAATATGTACGGTTTGAAGGGCTTTTAGGGCTGGTGATGGCACTCCGCCACTTTGCTCTAAAACTAGGTACCAATTTCGTTCTTTACTCCCAAAAACTTTTCATTTGAGCCCCATATAGATATGTTCTGGAAATATGCTCCGTTTAGGGGATGCTTTGGGGCTCACCCACAAACACTTGGCCCCAAAACCGGATACCTTTTCTGCCTTTTCTGCTCTCAAATACCTTTTATTTGAGTCCCATATTGTCACGATGGGTCAAATAACCTATCTGAGGTGTTTTAAGGAGGTTTTACAGCCACTTAGATACTTTAACATAAATTGTAATGTAATTTTCCTAATCTACTCACAAATTGCTTTCATTTGAGTCCCATATAGCCATGGTCTGCTAATATGCCCATTTAGGAGGTTTTTACATGGACTTAATTTTTTTGCCATATTCGTAATCTACTCCCGAATACCTTTCATTTGAGGCCCATATTGACATGGATGTTCGATATGTCTGTTTGGAGAAGTTTTGAGGTTGGGGCGGCCCGCTGGGTACTTAAACTCAAATTTTAGGGAAAAACTGAACTTTATAGGGCACACCACCGATTTTTTCATTTTTTCAATCTTCCATAATTTTAACCCTAGGAGCGCGAATCTGAAGTCCATTTTTGGGGCAAAGGCTCCTGGGCCCTCCTAGGGACCAAAACCCCTCTTGGAGGAAAGTGGTCCAACCTAGGAAATATGAATATCAAATGAAATGTATTGCCGAGTAGATTACGAAACATGTTTAAGAATTGGGCCCGGGAAGGACCTAAGGGGTCATGCGGATTTTTAACCCAGGTAACATAGGAAATATGGAAATAGAAAAAATCACGCAATATGTTAACAATGTGCAAAATTCGCAAGACCCAGTATGTCCTACCCGGGTCCAATTTGTAGGCGTGTGCACACCAAATTTCAACGAAATCAGACGTGCGTCCTATAAAGTGCTATTTTGCCAATTTTAATGCCATATTCGTATTCTACCCTCCAATACCTTTTATTTTATATTCATTTGGTTCCGATCGGTCCACTTTTGATTTTGGTTGGTATTTTTGGGGTATTGGGGTATGACGATGACGATATGACGATGATTGGTTAATATGCCCATTTGGGGCGTTTTTAGGGGGATGGGGTGACCCCCTTTACTGCAACCTGATGCGACCTAATGTCAGATGCGTAATCTACTCCCGATTACCTTTCATTTGATCCCCACATTGACATGAACTTTCAAATTGTCTGCTTGGAAGAGTTTTGGGGTTAGGACGACTTCGTGGGTACTTGGACTAAAGTTTAAATACCATATTTGTATTCTACTCTTTTTTTTTGTTTTGCTCATGGCTTTTGTGGAATTTGTTTGCAGAGTATGCAACTTCACCTTTAGTCTGTAAAAAAATTGGAAAAAATTTTAAATCTACAGTTTTTTTCTTCCAAATTCTTTATTCTATAGGCATTTTTTTAAAGTTTTCTTTTTTTATCTATGACAAAGATAGGCTCTTAAATTACTTACTAACTTATCTAAAGTTAGGAAAGTCAAAAAATAATACCCCAAACAACCACAAATATATTCCTATATGTTCTGCCCTCTCTTTGTTCGTGTTGGCGTTTCCATTCAGATCAAATCGTAAACAGCCAGTAGAGGGCGCTAAATTAAATCTTATTGCTACTCGCTTGGAGTGGCTTATCGCCTATAACATTGATCATCGTGTGGTAGTTGTCTTTAGATGACTGTGACTACCTATAACAAATAAAATAAAGAAAAACTGATCCATATGAAAGATATATCCCTGCAGTTACTATGGTAACCACAGGGCGCCCCGGTAGCCGAGTTGATAACGTGCTTGGATTACCAGTGCGGGGGTCGTGGATTCGATTCCCGCCAGAAGCCTTGGTCTGTCGCTACTGTGGTATCACAATGGACCTAAAATTGACTAAGTGTGTCTGTAAAGTACTGCCACTGTTACCTAATCTAACCTTCTATGGTGCCCACAGTATCGCTAAGGCTTGCATCTCTGCCTATGACGCCGAGCGTATCGTCAAAATGTTGGGGGTATGACGGCCAACATTGTTTTTTGTCCCTAAAACAATTAAATCACACAATATCTTGTTGGATCATTATGATTGATCGACTGTGTTGGCGTGATGTGACTCCTTAGATGGATAACCACAATGACGGTATCAGATTCGCAGTCCACAATCTCATATAATCTTTTTAACCCCATATTGTCGTGATAGATCTATACAGGCGTTTGGTGGAAAATGTCTATAGAAGGGTCATGCGCCACACCATCTACCATTTAAGCACAAATTAGAATGTCGCACTCCACTCAAAAATATCTATCACTTGATCCGTCATTGTCTTAAAAGGTCAATTAATATATTTGGGGCGCTTTTAGAAAGTAAAGCGCCACCTAGATAATTAGATACAAATTTTAATGTCATACTTGCAATCAACTCCCAAATACATTTCATTTGAATTGCATATAGCCGTGATCGGCTAATATGCCCATTTTGGAGGGCTTTTTGGAGGTGGGCCGACCCGTAAATACTTATACCTAATTTTTTGTGTCTACTCCTGAATAACTTCCATTTGAGTCCGATATTACAATATTCGTCCAATACGTCCATTTGGGGAAGTTTTGGGGTTGGTTACTTGCACCTAATTTTTAATGCCATATTCGTACTCCACTCTCCAATACCTTTCATTTGATACCCATATTGTCGCGTTCGTTTAACCTTGATTTTGGGTGGTGTTTTGGGACAACGGGGGAGGGTCCGCCCCCTCCTGATATTAACAATTTATAAAACCTATTGCAGCTTTCAGACCATATTCGTAATATACTCCCACATAGCTTTCAGTTGAGCTCCATATTGTCATGATGGTTATGTTAAAAAAGAGGTCCGAATGTGAAAGATTTGAAGCTGCAGAGCGGTAGGGCCAGTTAGGTCAAAATCGAATTCAAATGTCTTGGCCATCAAGAATCTTCGTATTTTATAGATATTTAGACCAATATTACAAAGTGTTACAAACTGAATGACGACATTATTATATGCACCTCCATGATGTGTTATAGATTATTAAAATGCTAATGCTTATGCTTATGCTTATGCATACATTATATATTATGCTAAGAAATTTAAGCAAATAAATCGCATTGTTATACAAATTTGCATAATAGGATTAATAGTTTGGAAATTTGTTGAAAACTGTTTTAATCCTTTCCCATGCCCCTGCCCTGAAATATTGCACTGCGAAATAATTTAGGAATGAGCGATGAGAAGGTAGATGGAAAATATGAGCAGTTTATACCATAGCGAAATAATCGAGGCCACAATACACAAAAAGATATTTGTGATACTTTTTAAAAATTTTATCATAAAATTTATGAAAAAAATTTTAATTTCGTCTCAATGAAATTTTTGTCGAAAATTTATGAAACATACTTCATACTTCATAAAACTCAAATATATGGAATCTATGAAACAAATAATAACATTTATGAAAAGTATATATGTGCCTATATATCATGAAAATTTTCTTTGTATCTATGAAAAAAAAATTCATATATATAAGAACATTTTTAATGAAGGATCATATTCTTACATGTTTTCACAGAAAATTTTCATAATATTTTAAGATTTTTCATTTCATAATAGTTATGAACAACAAGAAAGTGCTTAGTTTGGCCGTGACGAATCTTGAGAACCCACCACCATATATTCTGCTAAAATATGAGAGCTATATCTGGTTATAGACTAATTTGAACCGTACTTTGCGCTGTTGTTGAGAGTCATAACAGAACACTATATGCGAATCGGATAAAATTCGCGACTTGTAAGGGGTCAAAAAATAAAATCGGGAGATCGATTTATATGGGAGCTATATCATATTCTCGTCCTATTCGGACCGTACTTAACACAGTTGTTGGAAGACGTAACAAAGCACCATATACAAAATTTCAGCCAAATCGGATGAAAATGTTTGCTTCCAGGGGCTCAAAAAGTCAAATCGGGAGATCGGTTTATATGGAAGCCATATCAGGTTATAGACCGATTAAGATCGTACTTAGCACAATTGCTAGGAGTCATAACAGAACACCACATGCAAAATTTCAGCCATATCGGACAAAAATTGCGGCATGTGAGGACTCAAGAAGTCAAATCAGAAGATCGGTTTATATGGGAGCTATATCGAAATCTGAACCGATATGGCCCATTTGCAATCCCCAACGACCTACATCAATATAAAGTATCTGTGGAAAATTTCAAGCGGCTACGCTTTCGACCACCTTTCGTGATTTCGACACACCGACTGACGAGCGGACATGGCTAGTTCGACTCAGAATGTCGAGACGATCAAGAATATATATATACTATGTGGGGTCCTAGATTACAAACGGAATGACTAGATTAGTATACCCCCATCCTATGGTGGTGGGTATAAAAAAAGGTTATTAGACCCGATCATCACATTTATGACGAAAATTCTCTCTGTGTAGAAAACCTATCTAGATTGGAAAGGGCGTCCAATCGTTGACCTTAGGCAAAACACGAGGATGAGTCTTGCACTGATGGAACTACGATATTGTTATCTGATAGTTCAGTTCAGTGTTGTTGTTGCTGTATATACATATATATTTATTTATATATATATTTATTTAAAAATTGTATGATCAGAAATGTTTGTTTTAAATCTTTTTATAGTCAACGCCCCGCCCTGACGAGCAGTTTTGACTAAAATTTTGCATGTAGGGTTCTGTTATGACTTCCTGATATGGCTCCCATATAAACCGATCTCCCGATTGGACTTCTTGAGCCCTTACAAGCCGCAATTTTTGTCCGATTTGATTGAAATTGAGCATGTAGTGTTCTGTTATGACTTCCAACAACTAAGCCTAATATGGTCCAAATCGGTCTCTAACCTGATATAGCTCCCATATAAACCGGTCTTCCGATTTGAGTTCTTGAGCCCATGGAAGCCACAATTTTTATCGTCACACCCAAAATTTTACCAATACAGTAAGATTTCAAAATTTACGATGGGTACAAGACCACTAAAAGTGGTATAAGGCTGGTACTTGATTGGTGGATTGTTTACCAAGGTGGATTAATGAAGATGGTCTCACGCGAATAGCTGAAAACAGCCGGCCAGTTTGACGGTATTAAGCTGACAGTTCTGTGTTTACATTCACAGCAAACAACCCCATTATTTTGCACGTTCTCTTTGTTGGTGTTTCTCTTTCTCTCATTTTACTTGCACACGTACACACACGAGAGCAAGTTACTTTAGTTATGTTGAGAACAAATGCCAATTTTGAAATGGCATCTCCAAGAAGAGATGGCGGTTTGTACCTTATGATATGTGGTTGCTATACAAATGAGACCACCTTTAATTGGTTCGCCATGATTGTTTACTATTTTAATACCCACCACCATAGGAGGGGGTAAACTAATCTAGTCATTCCGTTTGTAACACCTCGAAATATTGATCTAGCGCCCCATAAAGTATATATATATTCTTGATCGTCTCGAAATTTTGATGCGAACTTGCCATGTCCGTCCGTCCGTCTGTCGAAATCACGATAGCGGTCGAACGCGTAGTGCTAGCCGCTTGAAATTTTGCACGGATACTTAATATTGATGTAGGTCGTTGGGTATTGCAATTGGGCCATATAGGTTCAGATTTAGATATAGCTCCCATATAAACCGATCTCCCGATTTGACTTCTTGAGCCTCTAGAGGGCGCAATACTTATTCGATTTGGCTGCAATTTTGCACGTGGCGTTTTGTTTTGACATCTAACAATTGTTCCAAAATCGATTCATAACCTGATACATCTGCCATATAGATCAATCTCCCGATTTGACTTCTTAAGCCTCTCAAAGGCGCAATTCTTATCCAATTTTGCACGGGCGTTTTGTTTCGACTTCCAACAACTGTGCCAATAAACATTTATTCGCTGAAATTCGCTGAAATTTTACACAATGTGTTGCGCTAAGCTCCTCGACACTCGTTCCGAGTATGGTCAAGGTCGGGATATATT
Organism: Stomoxys calcitrans; assembly: GCF_963082655.1. Lineage (NCBI taxonomy): Eukaryota > Metazoa > Arthropoda > Insecta > Diptera > Muscidae > Stomoxys > Stomoxys calcitrans. The sequence goes on along the minus strand of NC_081556.1, from coordinate 141,505,108 downwards.
TGGATTTAGCTCCCATATATACCGACCTCCCGATTTTAGTCTTGGGCCCATTTAAGCAACGTTTGTGAGCTATGTTTGTCCTTACGAGATTCGTGCCCTTAACGGTTTAGATCGTCGCTCTATACTTGGATTTAGCTGTCATATTTACCGGCCTCCCAATTTTTGTACTTGGGCCAATAAAAGTCTCAATTATTGCCTGTTTTCGCAGAAATTTGCAACGTGAGCTATGTTAGGCTCTTCGATATACGTGGTCTTTATTTGGATATGGGTGCCATATAGACCAATCTGCCGGCTTAAGGTCTTTACTATCAGATTTCGTTGATATATGGAACAGTTAGCTGAGCTAGGCTTTTTGATATACTTGCCCTATATGGTTCAGATCACTCTATATTTGGATATAGCTGCAATATATACTGATCTCTCGATTTGAGTCCTTTGAGGCCATAAATGCTACTTTTATCATCCGATTATGCTGACATTTAGTAAAATAAGTTATATTAGACCTCTACTTATCCTTCCCGAATATAGAGTAGATCGGATTATATTCAGATACAGATGTTATAAAGACTAATTGTATTACACCACTCGATGTCCGTGTTGAGTTTGGTCCAAATCGGACCATGTTTCGATATAGCTGCTATTGGTTCATTAATGATGCATTTTTTCAAAAGTCCAAAATTTCATCCAATTCGTATAAGAATTGCGCCCTCTAGAGGCTTATGAAATATGAAATCAATGATGCATTTTTCATCGGATTATGATGGAAGGTTGTTAATATACCCGAGGTGGTGGGTATCCAAAGTTCTGTCCGGTCGAACTTAATGCTTTCTTACTTGTTTTTCATTTGATTTTTGATAAGGGGAAAGAATTTCCCATCTTCATCTTCCTCTATTGCTGTTCGCCATCACCTCGTCCGGAATTATTATGTGATAAGAATAGCAAACAACGTTATTTTTCTGTCGCTTGCCAATGAAATGAAAAGATAGTTTTTTCCCAAAAAAAACACTCTTTATATTTGTGTCACACTGGAGACAATACAATTCAATATAAGTAGCATTCCCAGAAATTTTATTTACTTTCCATGAATATTCCATTGAGGAACAGGGGCAAACTTCTCACATATCAATGAGTGCTGTTTAAGCTCAGTGGTAGGAAACCTTCTTTTTATAGCCGAGTCCGAACGGCAAGCCGCAGCGCGACACCTCTTTGGTTCGAAGTTTTTACATGTCATAGCACCACACAAATGTCGCCAGCACTAGGAGAGGATAACCATCGCTGAAAATTTTTTCTCATGTTCTCATCACGGCTCAGGCGTTCAGCTACATATGGGAACATGCTAGACGAGGTGTTGTTCTCCATTAGGCTGTGATGCACAAACAAACCATCCCTTGGATTCGGCTGAGTATTGAACAGTAGGTGGATTTTTGATGAGCTGTCCACCAGACCACAATACCATATAGTTTTTTAGGTCTGAGAGTATGCAGTCAATGCATAACTCTGAGTAAGAAATGCAATGCTCAATAAAGTTCTGGATTAAGTGCAGCAAGATAAAAAGTCAATACAATTTTCTGTAGAACTCAAGCTATGACAAATTTTGGACAAAATCTTGAAATGTTGAATAAAATTTTATATATAAAATTCAAATTGGTTTTTGTTTGTTTGTCGGTTTGTTTGTTTGTTCCGTATAGACTCAAAAACGGCTGAACCGATTACCTTGAAATTTTCAAAGATTGTGTAGGTTGGTCTGGAAGGAAACATAGGCTATATAAATTTTTGATATCGGGAGGGGGACGGACCCTCCCGATCGGACCGATCGGGACAATATGGGATTTAAATGAAAGGTATTCAAGAGTAGAGTACGAATTTCATAAGAAAAGTTGGGTTCAAGTAACTGGGGGGCGCCCAGCCCCAAAACCTCTTAAAATAGGTTCATTTGACGATCATGACAAATATGGGTTTCAAATGAAAGGTATTCGGGAGTAGATTACGAATATGGTCAGGAAGTAGGAATAGGCTTTTAATTTATAGATAAACGGAACGGGGCGGACCATCCACCGTTACCCCAAAAACACCACCCAAAATCAAAAGTGGACCGATAAGGACAATATGGGTATCAAATTAAAAGTATGCGGGAGTAGATAACGAATCTGGGACCAATCACGGATATATGGGACTCGGTTTGTTTGTTCCGTATAGACTAAAAAACGGCAGAACTGATTTTCTCGAAATTTTCGCATATTGCGAAGGTTGGTCTGGAAGGAAACATAGGCTATACAATTTTTCGGTATCGGAAGGGGGACGGACCCTCCCCCTTATGCCAAAATCACAACCCAAAATCAAAAGTGGACCGATCGGGACAATATAAGTAGCAAATGAAAGGTATTGGAGAGTAGAATACGAATATGACATTAAAATTTGAGTCTAAGTACCCATCGGGCCGCCCCAACTCCAGTACTGCCCCAAACAGACATATTGGACGTTCATTTCAATATGGGGCTCCAATGAAAGGTATTCGGGAGTAGATTTCGAATCTGGCATACAAAATCAGATCGAAGTATAGAGGGTCATGCCACCCCTCAAAAACGCCATTAGAACCATTACAACTATATGATACTTGGCTGAACCGATTTTCTTAACATTTTCATAGATTGTGTACGTTTGTCTGGAAGGAAATATAGGCTATATAATTTTTAGATATCGGGTGGAGGCGGACCCTCCCCTTTACCGCAAAAACGCAACCCATATCCGAAAGTGGTCCGATGGGCACAATAAGGGTACCAAATGAAAGGTATTGGAGACCAGAACACGAATATGATATTAAAATTTGGGTTCAAGTATCTAGCGGATATCCAGTCTAGGTGGCACTTTCCTCCTAAAGATACGTCAAATGGGTTATTTGATCCATTATGACAATATGGGATTCAATGAAAGGTATTTGCGAGTAGAAAACGAACTTGATATCCAATTTTGGAGCCAAGTGTTTTGGGGTACGCCCTAAAGCACCCCCTAAACTGAACTTCATTTCCGTTGGGAATAAAGAACGAATTTGATATCTATTTTCAGTAAAAAGGGCCGGTGGCCGCCCAGCCCCAAAACACCCTCTAAACGGTTCATATTTTCCGGCCATGGCAATATGGGGTTCAAATTAAAGGGATTTGGAGGTGCAGCACGAATTTGATATACATATTTGAGTCGAAATGTCTGAGGTGCCATCCCTCCACTAATGAGAACATTACCCTAAGGAAAAACATTACCACCAGGAACCGAGAAGGGGCAAATTCTCACACATCAATGAGTGCGTTCCGATACAAGTTTAAACTCAACGATAAGGGACCTTTTTTTATAGCCGAGTCCGAACGGCGTCACCTCTTTGGGGATAAACACCGCTTTGTTCGATGTTCTCGCCAGTATTCGAACGCGTTCAGCGTCATAGGCTACAACGGCACGAATTCGATATCCGGATTCAGGGCGAAGTGTCGCCACGCTAGAAAGATATTAGAGAGTTAAAGAAGGCGCAGCGGAGCGGGTTCGGTTCGGCTAGTTTTCTATAAAAATCATAGTTTAACAAAATTGAGATAGGTTATAAAAAATGTGCATCTTTAAGTATACCAATTAACTCATCATCACACAAATCTTATCGTTATAATTTAATGCAGAACTTAAGAAAATTGCATTGAACTTAAGAATTTTTTTAGGCTGCTATAGCAACTGTATAGTATACACCGCCCCACATTTACCTTTCGTTGGTTTTATAGTTTGTTTTTTTTTTTTCATTTGATTTATACTTTCATATTCTGGTTATGGCAAAGAATTCCTCAACTTCATCTTCCTTTAGTGGTGTTCGCCCTCACCTTCTCCAGAAATATGATAGGAATTTCAAACAACGTTATTTTTCTGCCGCATACCGATGAAATAAGAAAATCGCTTTTCCCCAGAAAACAACAAAGAAACATCAAATCACACTGGAAACAATGCAATTCCGTCAAAGTATCCTTCCGAGAAAATTTATTTACTTTTTATGAATTGCGTAAACCTGGACTAGTATTACAAGTAAACGCTTCTTCAATTCAGCTATAAATAAAGTAAAAGCGTGATGAGTTAGGCCGGGCCGAATCTTATATACCCTCCACCATGAATGGCATTTGTCAAGTTCATTGCCCCGCATCTCATCATAGGTAAAACAAGTTCTTTGCCCGGCATCTCTTTATAGGCAAATAGCGGATAATGATAAAATTGTGTCCTATATGGGCTCAGGAAGTAGGATCAGGATATGGGTTTATATGGCAGCTATATCAGGTTATGAACCGATTTGGACCATATTTAGCACAGATGTTGCACAGACCATACTTAGCACAGAATTGCGCCCTCTAGAGGCTCAAGAAGTCAAGATCCGAGATCGGTTTATATGGCAGCTATATCAGGTTATAGGCCGTTTTGGACCATACTTAGCACATTTACTGAAAGTCATAACAAAGCACCTCATGGAAAATTTTAGCCAAATCCTAGCCTAGAGGCTCAAGAAGTCAAGATCCGATATAAGTTTATATGGCAGCTATACCCAAACAGGGGCTGATTTGGCCCATTTACAATCCCAACCGCTATACCAACCAACTATACTTAGCATAGTTGTTGGAAGTCATAACAAAACACATCATACCAAATTTCAGCCAAATACGATAGGAATTACGCCCTCTAGAGGCTCAATAACTCTAATCGGAAGATCGGTTTATATGGCGGCTGTATCAGGTTATAGACTGATTTGGACCGTATTTGGCACAGTTATTGGAAGTCGTAACGGAACATTGCGTGCAAAATTTCAGCCAAATCGGACAAAAATTGCGGCTTGTAGTGACTCAAGCAGTCAAATATGGTGATCGGTTTATATGGGTGGTATATCAGGTTATAGACCGATTAAGACCGTATTGGCACAGTTCAAACCATAACATTAAATGCCTGATTTCAGCCGAATCGGACAACAGTTGCGGCTTCTAAGGGCTCAAAAAGTCAAATCGGGAGATCGGTTTATATGGAGCTATATCAGGTAATAGACCGATTTGGACCGTACTTGGCACAGTTATTGGAAGTCATAAAAGAGCATTACATACAAAATGTCAGACTAATCAGACTACAATTGCGGCTAATAAGGGCCCAAGAATTTAAATCGAGAGATCGGTTTATATGGGAACTATATCTAAATCTGAACTGATATGGCCCATTTGCAATCAAGCGGCTAGCTTTACGTGTTTGACCGCTATCGTAGACCGACTCAGAACGTCTAGAGTATATATACATTGTGAGGTCTTAGACGAATATTTCGAGGTTTTACAAACAAAATGACTACACTCAAAAAATTTTTAACCTCGACACTAGTTACAATGAACTAAAGTTGGGAAAAATTTAACTTCTTATGGCACTAAAGAATAATATGCTCGTTGCGAGTTCAACAATTTCTTTATAGCTACGAAATTGTTTATTAGTATTAGTATTAGTATTAGTATTAGTATTAGTATTAGTATTAGTATTAGTATTAGTATTAGTATTAGTATTAGTATTAGTATTAGTATTAGTATTAGTATTAGTATTAGTATTAGTATTAGTATTAGTATTAGTATTAGTATTAGTATTAGTATTAGTATTAGTATTAGTATTAGTATTAGTATTAGTATTAGTATTAGTATTAGTATTAGTATTAGTATTAGTATTAGTATTAGTATTAGTATTAGTATTAGTATTAGTATTAGTATTAGTATTAGTATTAGTATTAGTATTAGTATTAGTATTAGTATTAGTATTAGTATTAGTATTAGTATTAGTATTAGTATTAGTATTAGTATTAGTATTAGTATTAGTATTAGTATTAGTATTAGTATTAGTATTAGTATTAGTATTAGTATTAGTATTAGTATTAGTATTAGTATTAGTATTAGTATTAGTATTAGTATTAGTATTAGTATTAGTATTAGTATTAGTATTAGTATTAGTATTAGTATTAGTATTAGTATTAGTATTAGTATTAGTATTAGTATTAGTATTAGTATTAGTATTAGTATTAGTATTAGTATTAGTATTAGTATTAGTATTAGTATTAGTATTAGTATTAGTATTAGTATTAGTATTAGTATTAGTATTAGTATTAGTATTAGTATTAGTATTAGTATTAGTATTAGTATTAGTATTAGTATTAGTATTAGTATTAGTATTAGTATTAGTATTAGTATTAGTATTAGTATTAGTATTAGTATTAGTATTAGTATTAGTATTAGTATTAGTATTAGTATTAGTATTAGTATTAGTATTAGTATTAGTATTAGTATTAGTATTAGTATTAGTATTAGTATTAGTATTAGTATTAGTATTAGTATTAGTATTAGTATTAGTATTAGTATTAGTATTAGTATTAGTATTAGTATTAGTATTAGTATTAGTATTAGTATTAGTATTAGTATTAGTATTAGTATTAGTATTAGTATTAGTATTAGTATTAGTATTAGTATTAGTATTAGTATTAGTATTAGTATTAGTATTAGTATTAGTATTAGTATTAGTATTAGTATTAGTATTAGTATTAGTATTAGTATTAGTATTAGTATTAGTATTAGTATTAGTATTAGTATTAGTATTAGTATTAGTATTAGTATTAGTATTAGTATTAGTATTAGTATTAGTATTAGTATTAGTATTAGTATTAGTATTAGTATTAGTATTAGTATTAGTATTAGTATTAGTATTAGTATTAGTATTAGTATTAGTATTAGTATTAGTATTAGTATTAGTATTAGTATTAGTATTAGTATTAGTATTAGTATTAGTATTAGTATTAGTATTAGTATTAGTATTAGTATTAGTATTAGTATTAGTATTAGTATTAGTATTAGTATTAGTATTAGTATTAGTATTAGTATTAGTATTAGTATTAGTATTAGTATTAGTATTAGTATTAGTATTAGTATTAGTATTAGTATTAGTATTAGTATTAGTATTAGTATTAGTATTACTCCACTTTCAACTTTCTACAGGTAAAATATGAACTAAAGGCTATTGAAAATGTTAGATAAAATTATTGAAAAAATCTTAATTACTTAACCCATTTATTACCGCCTGTCTCCCATCCCCACGATATCAATTGCTCAGATATTGTGAAGAAAACAAATTTTATATGAAACATTGCAATTATAAAAAAATTAATTACTTTTTGCCCCAAGAACCTTCTGTATTGAACCAAGAACCTTCTGTTTACACAGCAGACGCTCTACGCATTCATTCATATCAGTATTTTTTAAGTCTTCGACTATGTTCCCATTACAATATTTACTAACCGCCTATGACGCTGAACGCCTGGGTTCGAATCCTGGCGAGAACATCAAAAAAATTGTTCTTAATTTCGAGCATGTATTAGTGAACTCAAGAAATGAGAATGGGAATGAACGTTTTACTTATATTGAACTAAAAATCTTTATTTCTTTAAGTAGTTCATTCAGTAATAAATTTCAGAAAAGGTAAGCTATTTTATCTACACTCACGAGTAGTTAGTTTTATTCGTACAACGTTTATTTTCTCAATTTTTAGGAATTTTTAACTAATCGTGAATAAATATCATGGACTAACGAGTATTATGCAATTAACTCTTATTTACGATAAGCTTTTTTCTGAGTGTAGTTAAGTATACCCCCTACCCTATGGTGGTAAGTATAAAAATAAGCATAAATCTTTTCACTCATCTCTAATATATGTATCTCCGATAGTAAAGCAAAATATGGGGAAGCTTCGCCTTCTTTTAAGGCCATATTAAAAGGGCCACATTTCATTCATTTTAAAAAATTCATCTTTATTAACAGTTCTGATTTGGTCTGATAACACCAAAACCCGTTTGGGGTTTTGCTCTACTGACCTAGTACTCTCATTACCATTTAGAATTTCTCACTCCCCAAAGTTGCTGTTGTACAGTGCAATTCGTGGCATTACAAACTGAATAACCCCCATCTCCATGATGGTGGTTATGACAACTCTAGTGGAAATTAGATATTTCTTGGAAATAACGCCATCAGTTTCATTTGTCTTTTCTTAAAAAAAAAATGCAATAAATTGGATTTTGTTTTTATTTTATTTTTGTTTTTTTAAAATACCAGCATACTCTACGGTGCTCCACCATACTTTGCCACTCAAGAAAGAATGAATCCTTTGAGCCAAAAATTCAATTTAAATTTAGAGAAGAAAACTATGCTTCAAAAGGATAATGAATACGCACACACATATGCATCGCTATAACCTAAAACACTGCATTGCATTCTAGAGTGGAAAGAACATGCGAAAGAATTTCCGACATTTTCGAATGCTTCTTATTTACTTTTGCCAGATTGGCTTAGCCAATATGAGTAGCACACGTGCAAAAACAAATCTCAATAGCTATCATAAACACCTAAAATAACACACACACACTGCAACTGCTGAAGGTTGTGTTTATGTGAAATATAAAAAGTATGCACACATAAACAACATATGCCACACTTTCCATTTGAATGATTTCGTCCATAAATTGCATGCACTGTGATAAAGCCGAAACAAGTTGGAACTTTTGGGCGTTTGACAGGACACACATTGCAGGAATTCCTGAAATCCACTGATGTCCGACTCAAATGTTTATTGATCGATTGTTGTGGCACTTCAATGCAAATTATGCTGCACAGTTGAATGTTATTGTTTACAGGAATTTTATGCGCTCAATCAAAGGAATAACAACAAGTACAAGCTTCCTTAGTGCTTCCATCCGAGCCATAACCAAGAGCCTCTGGACATTTTGTCTTTTGAATATTTCATTAAAAAAATTTGGTTTTTAGAAAAAAATTTCATAGATTTTGTCTGAAGAAAAAATTTGATTGGAATTTTGTCAATAGAAAAATTTGTAGTAAAATGAACAGGAACCATAAAAGGTAAAGTTTCAGGGATGTATGTGGGATAGATTATTTGGTTGTTTCTTATCATCTTCGGTCATTAAGCACAAACAATTTGAGCAAGGTCTAAGAAACCACCAAGGCAGTACAATATCATGAAGCTTTGAATTCTGGTTATGAAATTCGTATTAGGGAGGAAGAGAACAAATAGGAATACTAAGAACTAATCAGTCAAACTATCATTAGAGCATTGATGGTTAGCATACATATTAGGTTAGGTTAAAGGTCATGATAAATTTCAGGCAAATAGGATAAGAATTGCGCCTTCTAAAAGTTGAAGAAGTAAAATTGGGAGATAATTTTATATGAGAGCTGGGCAACTCGTTAGCTGAGTTGGTAGAATGCTCGGATTGCCAGTATGGGGTTCATAAATTCGATTTCCACCAGTGAGCTATGTCGCTACTGTGTGAGTCTCTGAATCACTACCACTCTTACCTAACCTAACCTTTATGCAAATTTGCCCATGAACATCCCATTAAGGAAGAAAGGGAGATTTCTGACTTATCAATGAGTGCCGTCCAATTCAAGTTTAGGCTCAATAATAAGGGGCCTCCCTTTTATAGCAGAGTTCAAACGGAGTGCCGCTATGCGACACCTCCTTGTGGAGAAGTTTTTACATAGCTGCCATACAGTACCTCACAAATGTCGCCAGCATTAGGAGAGGATAACAAATGTTGAAAATTTATTCCGAACCCAGGCGTTCAGCGTCATGCTAAACTCTACGCTTTCAACCTTAATGTGGGAGCTATCTCAGGTTATAGACCAATTGTCATTACAATCAACAATGTACGTAACATATGTACAGTGGCTCAAAAAAGTCTTCATACTCCACTCAAAAAATGCGTTTTATACAAAAAGTTCTTCAGCCAAATATCGAATGCTCTCTAAAACTGCTCTCCATGGTCACCATTTTTATACCCTCCACCACAGGATGGGGGTATACTAATTTCGTCATTCTGTTTGTATTGGCTTGCCCAAAAAGTAATTGCGGATTTTTTAAAAGAAAGTAAATGCATTTTTAATAAAACTTATAATGAACTTTAATCAAATATACTTTTTTTACACTTTTTTTCTAAAGCAAGCTAAAAGTTACAGGTGATAACTGACAGAAGAAAGAATGCAATTACAGAGTCACAAGCTGTGAAAAAATTTGTCAACGCCGACAGTATGAAAAATCCGCAATTACTTTTTGGGCAACCCAATAGTTTAGGTTTGGTTTAAGTGACAGTCTGCCATCAGACTCACTTAGACGTTTTCATCCATTGTGATACCACAGTAACAGAAGAAGGAAGATGCCTTCTAGTTCCTACCGTTGAACCATCCAGATCGCTTTAAAAAGCCCAATAACTTGCGAATGTTCCCATCCGCTAAATCAGACAGGTTCTCAAAGAAATTAGAACCTAAAGTGGAACTCCTTCTAACTCATAGTGCAGGACACTCACACCCAGAAGGTATTCTATAGTCTCTTCTTCTGCGTTGTTCCTACAGCTTCTACAGAAGTCGTTGCTGACAACCTTCAGTCTGTCAGCATGTTTTCCGATTAGACAGTTACCAGTCATGACGGACACAATGACTGAGACGTCTGTTCTAGCCAATGACAGCAAAGCAGTAGACCTCTTCAAGTCTAGCCACATAGTTTTGGAATGCTCACAGCTCCCTCTTTGTGACCATCTATCATTCGTTGTCCTTCGGGCCTGGTCCTGAAAACTTAGCTTACATGTCGCTAATGGCATACCCATAAATTCCAGTATCCCTGAAATATGTAAGGTAGTTCCTAGTCTGGCAAGCTCGTCTGCTTTAGAATTCCCTGGGATATCAGGTGAATTTTGAACTGTTCAGCCATCTCGTTGAGAGATCTGCGACAGTCGACGGTGATTTTTGTGTTCAGAAATACGTTCTCTAGGGATTTAATGGCTGCCTGGCTGTCTGATAAGATATTTATGCCAATCGCCGTAATGACATTATATCTTAACCATTCCACCACTTCCTTAATTGCAAGGATCTCTGCTTGATACACATTGCAGTGGTCGGGTAACCTCTTCGATATGACCAGTTCTAGATCTTTAGAGTACACCCTAAAGCCCACCTGATCGTTTAGTTTGGAACCATCCTTATAGAAGTCTATGTAACTTATGTTACCAAGGATATCATAGTTCCAATCGGTTCTATCAGGAATGGTGCTTGTACAGTAATTTTTATCAAAAAGCGGCTCAGGTAGGGTGTAATCCACACTGCCTGGAACATCGAATATTGTATCAAGGATAACACAGTGTTCGTAGCCGCCCCATGGCCAATGAGAAAGCTCCCTTAACCTCACGGCAGTGGTAGCTGCAATTTGTCTAGGCACAATGTCCAGAGGCATAAGATGTAGCATTAAATGCAGTGCATCAGATGGTGTCGTCCTCAGTGCGGCTGTGATGCACAAACGAGCCATCCTTTGGATTCGGTTAAGTATTGAAGAGTAGGTGAACTTTTGAAGCGCCGTCCACCAGACCACAACACCATGTAACAAAATAGGTCTGACAACTGTAGTATATACGCAATGCATGACACGCGGTCTAGATCCCCAACTTTTGCCAGTGGCTCTCTTGCAGGTGTATAGGGCAAGAGTGGGCTTTCTTGCAAAAATGTTGGATTTGAAGTTTAATTTCCTGTCCTGCGCTTTCTGTAAATGGAATATTCTCTCCATCCAAGGAGACAGGTTCCACTGTAGGCAACTTGTATCTCCTGCTGAAAAGATCTACTTCTGTCTTGCACGGATTTATACCCAGGTCGATTTTGGTAGCCCATTTTGCTGTTGCACGTAGAGCTTCCTGAAGTATATCTCTTAGAGTGCTGGGAAACTTTCCCCTAACCGCAATTGCCACGTCATCGGCATACGTGACCACTTTTAAACCTTTTTCTTCCAGAGACAATAATACAATATATTGTTAATGGCTATATTCCAAAGTAGAGGAGACAGTACACCTCCTTGAAGTGTTCCTCGGCTGACTCATCTTTTTAGATACACAGATCCCAAACCTGCCGTAAAGCATCTTTTAGTAAGTAAGACGTTAATAAACTTTCTTAGGGTAGAGTTGATGCCTAGAAACTCCAACTCCTTCATGATTGACGTCGGTTTTTCATTATTGAAAGCACCTTTAATGTCAAGAAATGCTACCATTGTATTGGTTGCCCAAAAAGTAATTGCGGATTTTTCATATAGTCGGCGTTGACAAATTTTTTCACAGCTTGTGGCTCTGTAATTGCATTCTTTCTTCTGTCAGTTATTAGCTGTTACTTTTAGCTTGCTTTAGAAAAAAGTGTAAAAAAAGTATATTTGATTAAAGTTCATTCTAATTTTTATTAAAAATGCATTTACTTTCTTTTAAAAAATCCGCAATTACTTTTTGGGCAACCCAATATATTCCTTGACAGCGACAGAACCCTCTATGTAGCCGACTAGGTCGTGAAGGGCTGTTTCAGTGGATTTGCCTTTACTAAATATATGCATGCTGTTATCGTGACATATGATCTTCAGGAATCTTTGCCCTAAGATATGTTTCCATCAACCTCTGAAGAGTCTTCAGCATAAAAAATGACAGACTAATAGAACGAAAATCTTTCGCCTGCGTGGGGTGGGGTTTCCTGCTTTCGGAATGAAAATGACCTTCGTGTCCCTCCATCCCACAAGTATATATGACATTCTGATACAAGCAGAGTATATCTCCCTAAGCCAGGGAACCAGTCCATCAGACACAGCTTGTAATTCAACCGGTGATACATCATCAGGGCCTGGCGACTTAAAGGAGTCGAAACTTCTTATCGCCTAAAGGATTTTCGGCTCAGACACAATTTCCCTAATGGCCTCCGACGTTTTGCAAAACGTGTTTCGTTATGTCTTTCGACAACTGTGCCAAGTATGGTTCAAATCGGTCCATAACCTGATATAGCCGGGATCTTGACTTCTTGAGCCTCTTTAGGATACAATTATTATCTGATTTGGGTGAAATTTTGTACAACGGCTTCTCTCATGACCTTCAACATACGTGCCAAATATGGTTTCAATCGGTCTATAGCCTAATATAGCTACCCTATAAAACAATCTCCCTATTTTACTTTATGAGCCCCCTCGCAATTCTCTTTGGCTGAAATTTTACACAATGACTTCTACTATGGTCTCCAACATTCAGTCCATTATGGTCCGAATTGGACCATAACTTGATATAGCTCCAATAGCATAGCAATTCTTTTCTTTTATCCGTTCCTTTGTTTGCCTAAAAAGGGACACCGGGAAAAGGACTCCACAAATGCGATCCATGGTGGAGGGTATATAAGAATCGGCCCGGCCGAACTTAGCTCGCTTTTACTTGCTATAATTAGCTAAAATGTATTTGGTTATATCATATCCCCATTACGTGACTGTCAGTTTAGGAATCAGACATTTGCGAAAAGGTATGTAAACTTATATGTGCCACTGTGCATATACTCCATATGGTCCTCTTCAAATATTTCAAGGTATTACAAACGGAATGATGAAATCATTGAAATTTGTTTTTAAAACAAATTTCATTGAAATTTTGTCTGCATCAAAAAAATGCAATGAAATTTGTCTAAAAAAAAATCATTCACAGCAATTCCTGTGAATTTTGTCTTAAGACTTTCATGAGAAAGTTCTAAAATTTCCTCAGTTTACTCACTTAAACAGAGATCAATTTCTTTTTTCTATGAATTTACCTTCTTTCTATGGTGAAACTTTTGCAAACATTTATAACTGACCACTCAACCATATACTCGTTCAATGGTCAAAAGTTTTTTTTATTATTTTTTTCTCATTTCTTTTGACCAAACACAAAGAAACATTTTTAGTTATTTCATTGTCTTGATGAAAAACTGTTTTTTTAATTTTTGTATAACAACTTTTTTATAATATTGAGAAGAAAGAAATTTTCTTCATACATAATATGTAACAATGTTATTGGAAAGGATTGTTCATTAGGGTGGGTCAATTTGTTAGTGGACAAAATATTGGGTTGCCCAAAAAGTAATTGCGGATTTTTCATATAGTCGGCGTTGACAAATTTTTTCACAGCTTGTGACTCTGTAATTGCATTCTTTCTTCTGTCAGTTATCAGCTGTTACTTTTAGCTTGCTTTAGAAAAAAAGTGTAAAAAAAGTATATTTGATTAAAGTTCATTCTAATTTTTATTAAAAATGCATTTACTTTCTTTTAAAAAATCCGCAATTACTTTTTGGGCAACCCAATAGTTATAAACAAGTAAAAGCATGCTAAGTTCGGCCGGACCTAATCTTGGGAACCCTCCACCATGGATTCTGCTAAAAATTTATACAAAATAAATTTTGTTGTAAACCATAATGTTTTTCTGCATACCAAACTTCCGTCTAACCAGCAAAAATGAAAGCTTCTAGGAACCGAACAAGGATAATCGAGAGACCGGTTTATATGAAAGCTATAGAGGTTATAGATTTTCGTAACAGACTACATGCAAAATTTCAGCCAATTCGGACACAAATTGCCTCCGAAGGCTGAAAAAGTCAAATCAGGCAATCGGTTTATATGGGAGCTATATCCGGTTATAGACTTATGTGTTAAAAGTTAAAGTAGACCTCCCGTTGTTCGAACTGAATATAGCCCAGTGCGGATAATTTTTTAATATAGCTGTCATTGAGCTTAAACTTGAATCGGACATCACCCATTTATATGTGAGAACTTTGCTGCTGTTCCTTAGTGAAATTTTCATGGGCAAATTTGTATAGACCGATCCACCTATTTTGAGTCTTAAGCCCCAAAAAGGCGCAACTAAAAGGTTTATAAGGGTACCAGAACTCGCTGTGCCAAATTTCATCAAAATCGGATGAAAAATGCTCATTTTATGAGCTCAATACTCCATATCGGGAGGTCGGTCTATATGGCAGCTATATCCAAATATGGTCCGATCTGGACGATATTCAACAAACAGATTTAGAGGGGTACCAGAACTCGCTGTGCCAAATTTCATTGAAATCGGATGAAAAATGCTCCTTTTATGAGCTCAATACTCCATATCGGGAGGTCGGTCTATATGGCAGCTATATCCAAATATGGTCCGAACTGGACTACATTTGACAGGAATATCATCGAATTCGGGTAATAAATTGGTCTTTTATGGCCTCAATACCATATTTCGGGAGATCGGGAGAAAAAGGCATAAAAGTGGTAGCGTATACTCATGACATGGCAATTGCTGTTAAGGGAAAGTTTCCCAACATTCTAAGAGATATACTTTAGGAAGCTCTACGTGCAACAGAAAAGTGGGCTACCGAAAGTGCTCTAGGTATAAATCCGTGCAATACAGAAGTTTTTTTTTCAGCAGGAGTTACGAGTTGAATACAGTGGAACCCGTCTCCTTGCGGGGTGGAGAGAATGTTCCATTTACAGAAAGCGCAAATTACCTGGTTGTTTTGCTGTACAGGAAATTGAACTTCAAATCCAACAAATTTGGAAAGAACAAGAAAGGCCACTCTTGGCCTAAACACCTGCAAGAGAGCAATTGGCAAAAGTTGGGGGGTTTAGACCGCGTGTCATGCATTGGGTATATACTGCAGTTGTCAAGCCTATAATGCTATATGTTGTTATAGTCTGCTGGACGGCGCTTCAAAAGTCCACCTACTGTTCAATACTTAACCGGATCCAAAGGATGGCTTGTTTGTGTATCACAGCCACACTGAGGACGACACCATCTGATGCACTGAATTTAATGCTGCCTCTGGACATTGTGGCTACCCAAATTGCAGCGACCACTGCCGTGAGGTTAAGGGAGCTTTCTCATTGATCATGTGGCGGCTACGAACACTGTGTTATCCTTGATACAATATCCGATGTTCCAGGCGGTGTGGATTACACCCTACCTGAGCCGCTTTTTGATAAAAATTACTGTACCACCACCATTCCTGATAGAACCGATTGGAACTACGATGTCCCTGGTAACATAAGTTACATAGACTTCTATAAGGATGGTTCCATGTGGGCTTTAGGGTGTACTCTAAAGATCTGGAACTGGTCATATCGAAAAGGTTACCCGACCACTGCATTGTGTATCAAGCGAAGATCCTTGCAATTAAGGAAGTGGTGGAATGGCTAAGATATAATGTCATTACGACGATCTTCTCATTAAATTCCTAGAGAACGTATTTCTGAACACAAAAACCGCCCCCGACTGTCGCAGATCTCTCAACGAGATGGCTGAACAGTTCAAAATTCACCTGCACTGGGTGCCGGGCCACAGAGATCTCCCAGGGAATTATAAAGCGGATGAGCTTGACTAGGAACTACCCTACACATTCCAGGGATACTGGAATCTGTGGGCATGCCTCTAGCGACATGTAAGCTAAGTTTTCATAACCAGGCCCGAAGGGCAACAAATGATAGATGGTCACAAAGAGGGGGCTGTTAGCATTCCAAAACTATGTGGCCCCATCTAGACTTGAAGAGGTCTACTGCTTTGCTGTCATTGGCTAGAACAGATGTATCAATCATTGTGTCCATCATGACAGGTCACTGTCTAATCGGAAAACATGCTGACAGACTGAAGGTTGCCAGCAACGACTTCTGCAGAAGCTGTAGAGACATCTACGAAGAAGAGACTATAGAACACCTTCGGTGTGTGTGCAATAAAATGGTCATTTGTTAACCTATTCTTTCGAAATTTGGCAGAGCCACTGCAAGCGCATTTATTGACCAATCATCCCAAAAATTCGTAGAACGCTTTCCTCGACAACTGTCACAGAATCTAAGAAGTTTGCTAGAAATCGGTTCAGATTAAGATATAGCTCCCATATATATGTTCGTCCGATTTGCAGTGATATTGCAATAAAATAGTCATTTGTTATCCGATTCTCTCGAGATATGGCTAGAAGGATTTTTTTATGACTCTCAACATTACTAGTGAATTTCTGAGAAGTTTGCTCGAAATCGGTTCAGAATTAGATATAGATCCCATATAAATGTATTCGTTTGAACATATTTGCTTGCCGAGGTCCATCAAAGATGGTTCAGAAATGGATATAGCTCCCACAGTGTACTTATAGGGTAGGTGTAGGGTATTGTACAGTCGGCACAGCTCGACTTTCGCCCTTCCTTACTGATTTTCAACGTTGGCATGACAATTCGCTTGTTCTCATGCTTATATCGATTAACCAACAACTAATTGCACTTATCCGAATTACGCTAATCTTAAAATTACGGATAAGGGAAACCAAATTGATGCATTTTTTAGCGTTTCATTTATCTGCTTTCGACTTTACATAGCCAATTTTTAGGGCCTTTGTCCAATATTTTCATACAGTCGGCACCGCTCGACTTTTGCCCTTCCTTACTGGTTTTCAACTCAATACAGGATTAGTACATTGACATGACAATTCGCTTGTTCTCATGCCTATACCGCTTAACCGACAACTAATTGCACTCATCCGAATTACGTTAATCTTAAAATTACGGATAAGTGAAACAAAATTGAAGCATTTTTAGCGTTTCACTTATCTGGTTTCGACTGTACATAGCCAATTTTTAGGGCCTTTGTCCAATGTTCTCATACATAATGACTATGGTGTAGAGTTTTAAAATACATAATACAATTATATTTCATGCACATGATACTGAAGCGCGTTTTTCAAACGGTTTAGCAATTACAAAAACTTTTGTTACAAATTTTGGCCAAGCTTATGAATTTATTCAGTAACATACGATCTAAGCTTAATCCTTGTTTCGGCATTATACGCATTATTTTCATATTGTAAAACATGATTCTTGGAATTCCTGGCACTCATTCATTCATTCTCATGGGGGGATTTGTGGTTGGTTTATACGGCCAGTGAGTTGAGGATAAGTATGCTAGCATAACAATATTTGCATTTTGTATTCGCCACAAACAACTCATTACCTTGGAATTTAATATGTGTGCGGGTTTTAAATCAAACAATTGATTTGAGGGGCAATTGCTCTAAGGGCAAACATGATATTTCTTTTCAATTTACACAGATTTTAATTAACAAATTTTCATAATTTTTTTTATTGATTTTTCGTTGCATAAACTTAAAAAAAAATCAAAAATTTTTTAATATATTTTTCAACCATTTTTCATATATTTTTTAATCATTTTTCAATAATTTCTTATATATTTTTCCATAATTTTTCAAATATTTTTCAATAAATTTTCAGTAATTTTCAATAATTTTTCCAATATTTTTCAATAATTTTTCAATAATTTTTCCAATATTTTTCTATAATTTTTCATATATTTTTCAATAATTTTTTGAATATTTTTCAATAATTTTTGTTAATATTTCACTATACCATTTTATGTGACTTTCATGTGTCTAATCCTTTTGTTTGGTTTTGTTTATATTGTTATTGGCAAAGAACTGCTCTTAGCCGCCACGAGTTAATGCATTGGTTTCCGCTTAACGACCATTACACTTCCGCATCCGGTCACGTTATGTATACCTCGAAGTACGATATGTCAATGCCACCATTGAGTTGTGCTACGATTCATTCATGCGGGTTTACTTTGTTTATCAATCAATCTAGCATAGAGTTGCCATCAACGAATGAAAAATACCAACAAGTATAGAGTTGCCATCAACGAATGAAAACTAGCAACAAGTGCTTAGTTCGGTCGGGCCGAATCTTACATACCCTCCATCATGGATCGCATTTGTCGAGTTTTTATACCCTACACCATTACTGTGGTACAGGGTATAATAACTAAGTGAATTTGTTTGTAACACCTAGAAGGAAGAGAGATAGACCCATTGATATGCATACCGATCGACTTAGAATCACTTTCAGATTCGATTTAGCTATATCCGTCCGTCCATGTTAATTTGTGTACAAAGTACTGATCGCAGTTTTCATCCGATCGTCTTCAAATTTGGTACAATGATGTTTTTCGGCCTAGATACGAAGCCTATTGAAATTGGAAAAAATCGGTTCAGATCTGGATATATATAGAGATATAGCTCCCATATATATGTTCGTCCGAATTGCAGTAATAATACAATAAAATGGTCATTTGTTAATCGATTTTCTCAAAACTTGGAAGGAAAGATTTTTTTTAAGACTCCCAACCTAACAGGTGAATTTCATAGACATCGGTTCAGATTTAGATATAGCTATCATATATGTATTGGGTTGCCCAAAAATAATTGCGGATTTTTTTAAAGAAAGTAATTGCATTTTTAATAAAACTTAGAATGAACTTTAATCAAATATACTTTTTTTACACTTTTTTCTAAAGCAAGCTAAAAGTAACAGCTGATAACTGACAGAAGAAAGAATGCAATTACAGAGTCACAAGCTGTGAAAAAATTTATCAACGCCGACTATATGAAAAATACGCAATTACTTTTTGGGCAACCCATATATCGCCCGATTTTCACTCCTAGAACCACTGCAAGCGCATTTATTGACCAAAACTTGGTACAACACTTTCTTTGACGACTTCTACAATGTCTATACAGTTTGCTCGAAATCGGTTCAGATTTAGATATAGCTCCCATATATATGTTCGTCCGATTTGCAGTAATATTACAATAAAATGATCTTTTGTTAACCAATTCTCTCGAAATTTGACAGGAAGGATTTTCTCTTGACTCTCGACATTGCTGGTGAATTTCATGGCAATCGGTTAAGATTAAGATATAGCTCTCATATATACATATCGCCCGATATTAACTTCTAGAGTCACATCAAGCGCATTTATTGACCCATTTTGCCGCAATTTTGCAAAACGCTTACCTTGACGACTGCCACACTATCTAAGAAGTTTGCTCTAAATCAGTTCAGATTTAGGTATAGCTCCCATATATATGTTCGTCCGATTTTGAGAAATATTGCAATAAAGTGCTCATTTTTTTAGCCGATTCTCTCGAAATTTGGCAGGAAGGATTTTCTTATGACTCTCGATATTAATGGTGAATTTCATAGAAATCGGCCTATATTTAGATATAGCTGTCACATATGTATATCGACAGATTTTCACTCCAAGAGCCACTGCAAGTGCATTGTTTGACCGATCTTGCCAAAATTTTGCACAACGTTTTCCTAGACGACTACCACATTATCTGAGAAGTTTGCTCGAAATCGTTTCAGAATTAGATGTAGCTCCCATATATATGTTCGTCAGATTTTGGAAAATTTGCAATAATGTTTATCGTTTGTCAACAGTAGTTATTATAGTTTGAACATATTAGCTCGAAATTTGATACGGATTGTTTAATAACCCATCTGAAAACATCCGCCGTGGTCCATCAAAATTGGTTTAGAATTGGATATAGCTCCCACATTGTACGTACGTAGAGTAGGGTATTATACAGTCGGCACCGCCCGACTTTTGCCCTTCCTTACTGTTTTTTATCTCCTTTTAGGCAAACAAATAATTGCTATGCTATTCGAGCATAGCCAAATTATGGTCCGATTCGGACCATAATTGAAATGAATGTTAGATGCATAGTAGATGTCATTGTGTAAAATGTTAGCCAATTCGAATAAGAATTGCGAGCTTTAGGCGCTCAAGAAGTGAAATAGGTCGATCGGTTTATATGGGAGCTGTATCAGGCTACAGGCAAATTCAGACTATATTTGACACGTATATTGAAGATCATGGGGATAGCCGTTGTACAAAATTTCAACCAAATCGGATATTAATTTCGCCCCCTAGAGGCTCAAGAGGTCAAGACATCAGATCGGTTTAAATGTCAGCTATATCAGGTTATGGATCGATTTGAACCATATTTAATACAGTTGTTAGAAGTCATAACAAAACACCTTATGAAAAATTTCAGCCAAATCGGATAAGAATTGCGCCCTCTAGACGCTCAAGAAGTCAAGATCCAAGATCGGTTTATATGGCAGCTATATCAGGTTATGGACCGATTGAAAGCATACCTAGTATAGTTGTTGGAAGCCATAACTTAACTCGTCGTGCAAAACTTCAGCCAAATGGGATAGGAATTGTGCCCCCTGGAGGCTCAAGAAGTCAAGACCCCAGATAGGTCTATATGGTAGCTAATCAGGTTATGGATCGATTTGAACCATATTTAATACAGTTGTTAGAAGTCATAACAAAACACCTCATGCAAAATTTCAGCCAAATCGGATAGGAATTGCGCCCTCTAGAGGCTCAAGAAGTCAAGACCCCAGATAAGTTTATATCGCAGCTAATCAGGTTAAAGGCCGATTTAAACCATACTTAGCAGAGTTGTAGGAAGTCATAACAAAACACGTCATGCCAAATCGGATAAGAATTGCGCCCTATAGAGACTCAAGAAGTCAAGACCCCAGATCGGTTTATATACTATATATCAGGCTATGAACCGATTTAGACCATACTTATCACAGTTGTTGGAAGTCTTAACGAATCAAGCCATGCAAAATGTTAAGCCAAATCGGATAAGTATTGCTCAAAAAGTCAATATCCCATATCGGACATAGACCGATATGGCCCACTTACAGTCCCAACCGACCTACAGTAACAGCAAGTATTTGTGCAAAATTTCATGCGCCTAGCTTTATTCCTTCAAAAGTTAAAGTGCTTTCGACAAACGGACGGGCATGGGTAAATCGACTTAGAAAATACTTTGTTGGGTCTCAGATCAATATTTCGATGTCTTACTAACGGTGGAGGATATAACAAAAAAAAATTTGCTTAAATTTAGAAAACGTCCATCGAGCTTAACAAGTGCCAACCATTGTGAAAGGCATATAAGATGCGACCTAGCCGAGCATAAGAATTTGGAACTTGTTGCTCAAAAACTTTGCCGGAGACACATTGCTTTGGCAACCCTTATATTTAGTGATTCTGCGCTTTAACCCGTATAATTATGCTGTTCATATTCGGCGACACCATTGTGTAGGATGTACCACCGAACATTCTCAAACATAACATATATCTATTTTAAAAATAATTGTTTCAAAGGACATTGGGCCACACTGTGCCAACAATTTGACTAATAATCCAAGAGGGAACCCGGTTAGGTGGCAAAAAGTGTTACCGGTATCTGTTGACATATAAAAAGCTCCAACGTCTCATGATCTTCCTCGCATGCCATACACATGCCATCACTTGCAGCACCGATTTTACACAAAGTGAGCCGGTAGTCGTATGTGTCCCGTTATGATACCGAGAGTTTTACTGACCTCATTCTTACTTCCTTTCTTTGCCCATTGCACCGCCTATGCCAAGACATCATGTTCTCTGAACCTGTTGTATTATCCTTACGTTTTACTTTTTCTCCATCGCAGTCCACCAAACTACTAAGGCTTAAGTAAGTATTGGTCGAATTACTCTCCTGTAGAGCCTTGAATTCAGGCCCCATTTGGAGCCTACGGCCCGTCTACATGTTGCCAAACGTTAGATATCGAAATCGCCTTTTTGAGGAAACGTGGTGCGTTAAATTGGCCCACCTTAGTTTTCCTCGTGAACAGACATATTTCCGTCTTCTCTGGCTTAACATTGAGACCTCTGGGTCTAGCCCAGTCATATGCCATATGCAAGACCCTTTCGGCCCTTCTGCATAGCTGGTTCGGATCCTTACTTAGTATTCTAACTTCGTCTGCGTAGCAGACGGGTTCGAATCGCTCCTCAATTAGCATCCGTAATAGGTCATTCACGATTTTCACCCATAGGAGTGGCGATTAAATGTCCCCCTGTGGCGTGCCTTGTGCCACTTTCTGCCATATATTTATGTCATGGGACACACAATTTATCCAATTGATCCTTACCATATAAGGACCAGGTCCACCCGGTACGGGTCTAGGGATTGGATCAGTGTGTCGATCTGCATGTTTTTAAAAGCCCCCTCGATGTTAATGCATACCGCTAGTGTGTACGTTTTGGCATCGAAGGATTTATGTGCACAACCTCGTGCAGGGTAGTCTCCACCGACTTTCCCTTGACATAGGCATGCTGTTTGTATTTGAGCAGTCCTACTCTTTAACATGGTGTCCACAATACATTTCATGGTTTTGAGTAGAAAGGACCTAAGGGTTATAGGTCTTAGGCCTATGGTGTCGCATAACTTGCCTTGCCGGGCTTAGGTATAAATACCACCCTTGCCTCCTACCAGTCTTTCGGAGTATATGCAAGTCCTAGGCACGCTGTGAAAATATTGGCCAAATGAGGTGAAAGATGGTCTGCCTCTTTCTGTAGTAACGCCGGAAATATTCCATCAGGACCGGGTGACTTAAATGATTTGAAGCTCCTCAAGGATTCCTTCATCATAAGTTTCGTAATCATAAACCTTCTATCAACGCCATTATTCCAAGATTTCGGTGCCTCCGTGAGTCCCGTCGTATCCCTGTGGAAAATGGGTTTTCATCAAAAGCCTCAACATGTCCTCCGTTGTCTCTACTCTTACTCCCATGTCGTCTACTAAAGCTTTAGTTTCGACATGGGTTTTTGAGAGAAACTTTTTTATCTTGGCGGCGTCATTAACGCTTTCAACTTGTTCGCAGAAAAGCTTCCAGAAGGCACGTCTTGCCGCTCTGGTAATCTTATTGTATTCCTTGAGTCGCTGTGTAATACACATCCCAATAAACTTCCGCTTTTTTACGACGTGCTGTATTAAAAAGTCTGTGGACCTCTTTCCCAATATTGCGAATCTCCCCGGTCATCCAGGGTTTTTCTTGGGCTGATTTTCTTTTCCGATGAAGACAACTATCTTCGAAGGACCCCACCAGTGCAGTCGTAATCCTGTTGACTTTTTCGTCAATGTCTTCTATGCTTAGACAATCTAAATTATCTTGCCCAAGTCCTCTTCTGAGTAGTCTTCCGAATTTTGTCCAGTTGTTTTCAACTTATTGCGGATGCTTATCGGATTCGGCGCTGATGTAGCGATGGTCAGAGATAGATTGTTCCATGGAGACCGTCTAATTCTGAACCTAATCGATTGATTTTCCGAACATATCGTCACATGTAATACCTCCTCCCTAATCCTATTAACAAAGTTAAGCGGTTTTACCAATATTAAGTGTTATAAGGTCGTAGTATTCAAGTACTCTGCCAGGGCTTGGCCCCGCTTATTAGTGTTGATACTACCCCACGAAATGTGGTGAGAGTTTGCATCGCACCCTTTTGGTACCTCGTTTCCAGTCTGTTTTGCTTTCCTCATCAGCCGTTGGAGCTCCGACGTGGGTGGCAGTATCGGAGACGAACAAAGTGATGTCGAAAAATTTTTACCCTTTGGGGGATGTTTTGGAGAAGACTTACATTTGGATATCAAACTCGTATTCTATTCCCAAAAACCTTTATTTGAGCCCCATATTGCGATGGCCAGTAAAAAATTGCTGTTTGTGGGGTATTTTGGGAAAGGGGTAGACCCCCGGAAAGTGGGTATCAATTCTTGCACTGCCCCCCAATACATTTCATTTACAATGACAGGGTTGGTAAATATGCCCGATTTAGGGTTGTTTAGGGGAGTGGGATGGTCCCCCAAACACTAAGCCCTGAAAATTGTTCAGCAACGTGCTCTATTCTCATATATCTATATATCATTTATTTGAACCCTAATGGTCCCTGGGTCCCACATCTGGATATCAAATTCTTATTCTACACTCAAAAACCTTTTATTTAAGCCCCAAATAGCCATGGTCAGTAAATAAGTTCTGTTTTGGTGGATGTTTTGGGGAAGGGTTGAACCCCCAGAAACTTGGTCCCGCATTGGATATCAGATTCGTATTTTACTGGCAAATACCTTTCATTTGAGTCCCATATTGCCATGATGGGTAAATATGTCCGATTTAGGGGTGTTTTGAGGCTTGAGGTGCTCCCTCAAACACTTGGTCCCACATTTGGATATCAGATACGTTTTCTAATCTTTAATACCTTTCATTTGAATCACGTATTGTTGTGATTAGTTTATATATATATTTGGAAATTTTTGGGGGTGGGACGGCCCCCCTAGGTACCCCATCGGAACTTTGGATAACAAATTTTTGTTTTTAGGTTACTATAAGAGAGCACACAAAATTTGGCTTAAATCGCACCACCCATTTCCGAGGATTTGGTGTTTCTGAAAATTAGGGTAAGGGGGAGGGTCCGTTCCCCCTTCAGATATCAAAAACTGTAGTACCCTATTTTCACCACCGGATTATTGTGCACCATCTGTGAAAATTTCTGTTCAACCGTTTCAGAGTCTATGAGGAACACACAAACAAACACAAATTGATTTTTATACCCACCACCGAAGGATGGGGGTACATTCATACCGTTTGCAACATTTCGATGTGTTGCATTTCCGACCCTATAAAGTATATATATTCTTGATCAGCGTAAAAATCTAAGACGATCTAGCCTTGTCCGTCCGTCTGTCCGTCTGCCTGTTGAAATTATGCTACAGTCTTTAAAAATAGAAATATTGAGCTGAAACTTTGCACAGATTCTCTTTTTGTCCATTAGGAGGTTAAGTTCGAAGATGGGCTATATCGGACTATATCTTGATTTAGGCCCCATATAGACCGATCCGCCGATTTACGGTCTTAGGCCCATTTATTTTACGATTTTGATAAAATTCGGGACAGTGAGTTGTATTAGGCCCTTTGACATCCTTCTTCAATTTGGCCCAGATCGGTCCAGATTTGGATATAGCTGCCATATAGACCGACCCTCCTTATATAGACTTTAGGGTCTTAGGCCCATAAAAGCCACATTTATTATCCGATTTTGCTGAAATTCGGAACAGTGAGTTGTGTTAAGCCCTTCGACATCCTTCTTTGATTTGGCCCAGATCGGTCTAGGATTTGGATATAGCTGTCATATAGACCGCTCCTCCGATTTAGGGTCTTAGGCTCACAAAAGCCATATTTATTATTCGATTTTGCAGAAATTCGGGACAGTGAGTTGTCTTAGGCCCTTCGACATCCTTCTTTGATTTGGCCCAGATCGGTCCAGATTTGGATATAGCTGCCACATAGACCGATTGCTCGGTTTTAGGTTTTGGGGCCATAAGAGGCGCCTTTATGGTCCAATGTCGCTGAAATTTGAGACAGTGAGTTAAGTTAGGCCACTCGACATCTTTCTTCAATTTGGCCCAGATCGGTCCAGATTTGGATATAGCTGTCATATAGACCGATCCTCCGATTTAGACTCTTGGGCTCACAAAAGCCACATTTATTATCCGATTTTGCTGAAATTCGGGACAGTGAGTTGTCTTAGGCCCTTCGAAATCTTTCTTCAATTTGGCACAGATCGGTCCAGATTTGGATATAGCTGCCATATAGACCGATCGCTCGGTTTTAGGTTTTGGGGCCATAAGAGGCGCCTTTATTGTCCGATGTCGCTGAAATTTGGGACAGTGAGTTTAGTTAGGCCACTGGAAAATTTCAAGCGGATATCTTTATTTGTTCGACCGCTATCGTGATATCGACCGACTGACCGACTTAAAATCTCAAGACGATCAAGAATATATGGGGTTGCCCAAAAAGTAATTGCGGATTTTTCATATAGTCGGCGTTGACAAATTTTTTCACAGCTTGTGACTCTGTAATTGCATTCTTTCTTCTGTCAGTTATCAGCTGTTACTTTTAACTTGCTTTAGAAAAAAAAGTATATTTGATTAAAGTTCATTCAAAGTTTTATTAAAAATGCATTTACTTTCTTTTAAAAAATCCGCAATTACTTTTTGGGCAACCCAATATATAGGCTGTATGAGGTCGCAAATCAATAATTCGAGGTGTTACAAATGGAAGGAATAGATTAGTATACCCTCTATACTAATAGCCCCCATACTATACAAAAAGAAACTCACATTCGCATTTATTATTTTACTATTATTAATAATAATAATTAATAATAATAATGTCTCATATTTATTTAATTAATTTTCTTTATACTTTTTGCAATGTTGTTGTTGTTGTGAGTATAAATAATTTCATCATCCATTCAATCGCTTTACACTGGGAATTATTTCATAATGCATACATATGGGTAGATAAATGTAAAATAATGAACTTAAAGCTCAAACTTAAACTAAACGATTGAATGCTTCATAAAATATATATAGACATACGATGTTATTCTAATGATTTTCTTTTCTTTCTTTCTTACTTTTTGTTTAATACTACGATGCTTTATTTCCATAACATCATTTTTAATTATTTTTTAATACTGCTGAAAGTTTTTTTTTTTGAAATAAATCAAGTGTCAATCGAAAATATACATATGCAGATGTATGTATTAAAAAACTCGTATAAAATATAAATTCATAGAATTGGTGTACGCACGAGTATATGTAAATATTTGTTAAATTAAGAAATACAAATCTTATATAATTGTTTTTTTTTTATGATATTTAGTTAACAGTTGACAAAATCAAGGTATTTGCTTAAAAATATTGTAGTAAAAAAAAACTATTGCTATTACAATTACACACGGGTAGGGAGGGGGGTTGTAGTGAGAACTTAAATATAAGTTTATAATAACAAAAATAATACAACCACACTTTCATTGAAATGAGTATTACATATTTGCCTTACCTTCGTTAAAAGTAAATATATTTGAAAAAGAAAATAAATGCAACTTAATCTTATGTCTATAATACATAACTATTGGCTTATAAGTATCCTGGAAGACTCTTAAACACACACAAAAAGGGCTAAAAGACAAGATTGTCTTGAGAAAATTTAGTAATGGATAATAGAGAGCACAAGGGTCCTTGAGCAATCAAGACCATTTATTGTAAGAAAGTTGCGAAAGCAATCAACCACTCCCCGTTATTGAAGACGTATCTAGTTCCATGTCTGAGATATAATTTCGAACACGTGGAGTCAAAAGTGTTTTTTGTATAAATCCCCGGGCTCGGATGGCATATCGTCACCTGTTTTATGCAAGTGTTCTTCAACGCTCGCTCATACTCTACGCAATCTTTTCAACCTTGCTTACCGTGCGTGTGATTTCCCGGCGCGTTGCGAAGATTGCGAACATGCAGCCTATCCCCAAGAAGGATGAGGCAACCGACCCTGCGAATTACCGACCAATAACGCTATACTCTGCGCTTTTCAAAGTTATGGAGAACATGATCAATTACCATCTTTTGAGATACTTAGAGTCCAATGGTCTTCTGAGCGACCTACAATATAGGTTCCGCAGAAATGGCTCCACGGGTGACCTGATGGCATTCCTTTCTGAACGTTGGAGTCGCTCTATTCACCAGTTCGGTGAGAGTAAGGTCTTGGCTCTGGATATCTCCAAGCCATTTGATAGGGTCTGGCACGATGCACTCCTTTCAAAGCTTGTCGCTTTTGGTGTCGGTAATAACTTCGCTCGATTTATATCGAGTTTTCCCAGAGATCGTTCTCATCTGACGAATATAAATTGACCGCAAACACGTGGAGTTTCGAGAGGAGAGTCTCAGTGAGGAGTCAGGTGGCACTGGCTCTTCATTAATTACAGAGTGCGATGAACTGGGCATGACGTCACTACAACACCAAACGGTGATGAACTTTACTATAGCTGCCATAACACGAGGCATGAATTTGGCTGTGGATTTGTGGTTAGTCGGAGACTGAAACACCTTGTCTCCCACTTAACTTCGGTGGATGAGAGGCTAGCCACAATCCGCATAAATACCAATTTCTTCAACATCAGCCTTATTTGTACCCATATCCCGGTGGAAGGCAAGACGAGCAGACCAAGGATATTTTTACGAGCGCCTAGAGAGAGAGAGAATATGACCGCTGCCCCGCCCATGATATTAAAATCGTTGTGAGAGATTTTAATGCGAAGGGGAGGGAAGAAAGACATTTTTGGTGCAACAGTCGGAAAGTTTAGCCTCCACGATATAACGTCTAGTAATGGTTTGAGGCTGATTTATTTCGCCGCGGCAAAAAACATGGTAGTTAGTAGCACCAGATTTCAACATAAAAATACGCACAAAGCCACATGGCTGTCACCCGATCAAAACACGAGGAACCAAATTGATCACGTTGTGATAGATGGAAGGCATTCATCCAGCGTGTTAGATGTACGATCGATCCGTGGAGCGAGACAAAGAAGGAAATCTGGTAACTGACACAGATAACATGCTGAGGATATGGAAAGAACATTTTACCCAACTGCTAGTGTCCGACATTTCTCGGCGCATTGGAAGATTGCGAACGTGTAGCCTATTCCCAAGAAGGGTGAGGCAACCGATCCTGTGAATTACCGACCAATAACATTATACTCTGCGCTTTTCAAAGTTATGGAGAACATGATCAATTACCATCTTGTGAGATACTAAGAGTCCAATAGTCTTCTTAGCGACCGATAATATGGGTTCCGCAGAAATTGCTCTACGGGTGACCTGATGGCATTCCTTTCTGAACGTTGGTCGCTCTATTCACAAGTAACCAGATGGCATTCCACAGTGACCTGATGGCATTCCTTTCTGAACCAGTAAGGTGAGATTAAGGTCGTAGCTCTGGATATCTCCAAGGCATTTGATAGGGTCTGGCACGGTGCACTCCTTTCAAAGCTTGTCGCTTAAGGTGTCGGTAATAGCTTCGCTCGATTTACATCGAGTTTTCTCAGAGATCGCACTATATGAGTTGTTGTAGATGGGTTCTTATCTGACGAATATAAATTGACCGCAGGGTTACCCCAGGGCTCTGTCATTTCTCCTTCTCTTTTTTTTTATTTTCATTGACGATCTACTGGGTCTGACCTCGAATTCGATCTACTCGTTCGCAGATGACAGTAACCTCTGTCATTCATTTTCATTCGACCATAGGCCGAGTCTTCGAGAGATTGAAGAGAGGAGGCGGATTATGGACGTAACACTCTGCCATGATTTGCTGGCCATTTCTGAGAGGGGTCGAATGAACAGAGTAGATTTTAATGCTGTTTGTTGTCCCTCAAACGATTCTCTCACACTTTAAAATCGTCAATATCTATGGACGGTGTAGATATCAGGCAGTCAGAGGCTCTTGATGTTCTGGGCATGAAGATTCAATGTGATGTCCGTTGGTCGAAAAACATGTATTCGAAGTGTCAAAAGAAGTATTCAAGTGCTTGGGCTTTCTTAAGCGGTTTAAGAAATATTTTACTCTTCTTAATATCTACACTACGCACATCAGGCCGAAGATGGAATATAACTCGCATATATGGGCCGGAGTTCCAAAATCATCCTTGGGGCTGTTTTACCGTGTCCAAAGGCGGGCGTTGGTGTTGATTGGAGATGGTAGGGTATGTATCCAACTCTATTGTTTCCCTTGAACATCGTCGAAAAGTGGATTGTTTGGCGCTGTTCTATCGATTATTTCACGGTGTGTGTTCTTCGGAAATCAGTCTTCTGATTCCTGACTTGAGGTTGTTTGTAAGAAATACAAGATTTTTTAGAAGTGCGCACCGATTTGTAATCGATTGGACAGCTGATCGAACCATGCACTGCAGAGAGAATTTTTTTTCGCAAGGATGGTTCGAATGTTGAATCGACTTCCGGCGAATGTTTTTTTCTCGACACTTACGACATCCAGAAATTCAAAGCAAGTGTGAATAGACACTACTCCCTCTTTCCCCCCTCCTATCCTTAACTATCCTCTGCAACGCATTGCACTGCATATATAGGGAACATCCCCGGCGTGTTGGTTCATTGAGAAAAAAAAAATAACAAAATGGAATAAAAAGTCCCAACTGACCTATCGTATTGGGGCTTTGCGATTATAACAGCTCCGAATTTTGGGCTTATGCCCCATAAAGAACATTTCCATTCTTAATTGTCATGACATTGTTAGTCGGCCTTGACCTGGGGCCGAATTGTCGCATACGTTGTTGTTGCTGTTGTAGCAATGTGTTGTACGTTGAGGCGGCTGCTCATGCCAATGAAGAACTTCATCGGGTCAATCCGGTACGTACAACCGGCTGCCAATCGAGTACGTGATCGTGTGCGCTTTCGTATCGAATGAAATTTCATCTTGTATTTAATGGGTTTTATAGCACTTGTATATAAATTTTTATGTCCAAGATTTTATAAATAATGCTGGATTTGAACATTCGCGTTCCTAATAGAGCTAGGAAACTATCGATAATCGCAACATTCGATATTTTCGATATTTCTAAAATAAAAAAATCGATACTATCGTTAATTTCCCATCACCTATATTTGAGAAGTAAAAATCAGGAGATTAATTTATTTAGAAGTTATGGGAATGCACAGACCGCATAAAACGACATTTAATAAAGTCAGTTGGAAGTCATCGTCGATCTAGCCATGTCCATCCATCTGACCGTCTCTGTGTGGAAAGCACGCTAAAAGGTAGGAGTAAAGCTAGGCGCTTGAAATTTGGCACAAATACTTCCTGTTAGTGTAGATCTGTTGGGGTTGTAAATGGGCCATATCGGTCCAGGTTTTGATATAGCCGATCTTCGATCTTGTCTTCTTGAGCCTCCAAGCGGCGCAATTCTTGTCCGATTTGGCTAAAATTTTGTATGAGGTGTTTTTTATGATTTTCAACAACTGTGCTAAGCATGGTTCAAATCGGTTCATAACCTGATATAGCTGCGATGTAAACCTATCTTAGATCTTCAATCCCTGAGCCTCTAGAGGGCGCAGTTCTTATTCGTTTTGGCTAAAATTTTGTATGAGGAGTTTTGTTATGACTTGCAAAAACTGTGCTAAGTATGGTTCATAACCTGATATAGCTCCCATATAAACCCATCTCCTGATTTAACTTCTTGAGCCCATATAGGATGCAATTATCATCATTATCCTCTGTTTGCCTATAAAAATGTGCCGGGGAAAGAACTTGTTTTACCTACAATGAGATGCCGGCCAAAGAACTTGACAAATGCGATTCATGGTGAGTGGTATAAAAGATTCGGCCCGAACGAACTTAGCACGCTTTTACTTGTTTTTTTGTTTTCTCCTATGCTTATGGGGCCTTTCCACATTTTTAGAGAACAAAGATCAAAAGCTCTGGACTGATTTTCACTATTTCCCATTTTTCCCCTTGTGCGCCATATGAAAGGTCATGACGTGAAAGCCCATATTGATTTGAAAAACTAAGGTGTAGCGGCAAGACCTATTGTTATGCTGAAAAGCTACCGAGGATTCCAATTTTTGGCAATTAATTAGGTTGCGGGAAGCGATCAGCTGGCATAAATATTTTTGAAATTTTGATAGTTCTTGCCATTGAGGATCTCAACTTGTTACTTTTTTACTTTCTTTTTTTGTTTATGTTTTCTCTTGTGTAATTTTCAATCGACACATCCTCATCGTTCATGGGGCCTTTCCACTTTTTGAAGATTTATTACAAGCCATAAAAGACATAGTGAATTGCGCCCTCTAGAGGCTCAAGAAGTCAATTCGAAAGAACAGTTTATATGGGTGCTATATCAGTACACCAACTTTGATTATATGTGGCAGAGTCGTTGGAAGGCATATTCGAAAAGAAAGTTCGAATGTTTTTGAAAGACGGACGGATGAGCAAACATGGCTAGATCGACTAAAAATTTCATGACAATCCAAATATAAATATGCACCTTATGGGATCTTAAACCAATATTTCGATATGTTACTAAGGGAATTTCATAGTTGGTATACCCCATACTAGGACAGAGGGTTCTAGTTGTTGTAGCAGTGTGTTTTACACCGAGACGGCAGCCCTTGCCGATGGAGGATTCCATCGGGTCAATCCGGTACGTACAACCGGCTGCCATGGGATTGAGGACAGAGGGTGTAATAATATAACGGCCCTAAGGTCCCTGAATTTTAGTTTGGGGAGATAATACTAAAGATTTTAAATCTAGGCACCTACCTATACGGGCTGTAAACGCATGGTGTGTACCCATTAACGTCTCTATTAAACCACATGGGAGAGTTATTCAAGTTGTATATTTGCGAAACCTATACAAGTCCCATTATGGAACAACAAGGATACTTCTGCCAACTAAAATTGGCTTACAAACTCTACTTATCACAAGTCTTATACAGTCGAATTGTTAATAGATAACCAATTATGAAACAGTTTTTCTCATATTCCCGCCAGTCTTCCAACCTGGACGTTCAATCAATATCCTAAAGGATTATGAAAGAAAGAATTAACCTTACCTCATCAAACCCCATCTTAAAGTTATTCCCCAAAAAGTATTTTTAGACATTCAAAAGTCTTAACACTTTTAGTTAACAAATTCATTTTTCACAAGGGTAATGTCATTTTTTAAACTGAAAACAATGCGCAACACATGCATACACATTTCTCGAGGACTTTGCTATGAGAAACAAAATGCAAAGGGGACACGAGAAACATTTGGTAATGAGGAAAACTACAAGACAATAGGATTTCATAGAATTGAATAACAAATGGTTGATGTGCGTTGTTTGCTTTTATGATTCTATGAAAGATACCTATTGGTGCTATTAGTTTTCTTACGAAAGATGATAGTTAAAATAAGGAACAACAAGAATCAAAAATTCAAACGAAAGCAGGTGAAATTGAAACTAAAAACGTCAAAACACCATGGTCGTTTCTCAACGCATTATTTTAATTGGGTTCAACTGACAAAGTTATTGAAGCTTTAGCTCTTTTGATTGTAACATATTTTTATAGAAGATTTATTCATGTGCACCAACATTCAATTAGTATGATTGGCCTGTTGATATTCTAATTCTTGTTCGCTAGCTAAATACATTTCATTATTTCAAGTCGAATAAGTAAAAAAAAAACACATTAAGCTTTCTTGATAAGAAGATGTGAAGGCGATATATATGGTTAGGTAGTATTTTGGGTGTGGGGTAGCAACCGAAGCATTTGGCCCTAACATTAAATACAAACAAGAATCGCGCTGAAGAGATTGGATCGACCTCCCCTCAGCTCTAGTCAATTGGATCGACATCAGGATGAAAAACACGACCTTTCATTTCAAATCCATGTGTATTAGGGCGGGTTGATTAAAAAACCATCAACCATAGCTAAATTCTAAGAAAATTCTCCGAAGAAACCATGTATCTAAAATAAAATCCTTATCTGTCGACATGTTTGAACTAGTTCTGAGACATCGCGCAAAAATCATTTACAGATATCCCTAGGGCGCTTAAAAAAAGTGAATTTTCCCACCTCATCACCTTTTGTCTGTCCATTTAAAATAAAAAGGTTTTGTTCGTTACAGTAATCCAGAAAAATTCGACCCTTGCCGACCCGACTAAAAACTCCATCCAGGATACTCTGTGATAGATCTCCTATCCTCACATTAAGATCACCCATTCTCACCAAGCTATCGCATGCAGATTCATCCACATATCTCTTCCCCGTTTGGGAATATTTGAGATGACCTTTAGCCTTCAAATTCATGCTCTACTCTTAAATAATTTTTATTGTCATCACAGGGCTAATGTTCGTCGTTTGGTTGGGTTTGGTACCAATTGTTATCCCCCAGATGTGTTTTGGGGTTGGAGAGAGTGGATCGTCCTCCAGATAACATGCCCGCTTGGGCTCTAGTTAATTGGATCGAAATCAGGAAGAAAAATACGACCTTTCATTTCACACCTATGTGTATTAGGGCGGGCTGATTTTTTTTTTAATCGTATTGCAAAAATGTATAAAATTCTCCAAAGAAACCACGATACTTAAAAAAAATCCTAATCCGCCCCTCTCGACTGGAAAATGTCTATACCCACTTTTCCCAAAAAAATACATGCCAATATAGCTTTTTCCAAGTCGAGAGGCAAGGATTTGGTGTTTGGTTTAAGATCCATGATTTTTTCGGAGAATTTTCTTAGCGTAATATGTAGATTACGTTTTTGCTATACGATTTTCAATTTTTTTCCATCCATAAAAATCAACCCGCCCTAATGTATTTTGTAGTGATCGGCCTATATCTCCGTTTTGGGGCTTATGAGATGTCATTTACCCTTCAAACTCATGCTCTACTCATAAATACGTTTTATTGTCGTCACAGGCCTAAATGTTCGTCGTTTGGGTGGGTTTGAAACCAATCGTTATCCCCCAGCTATTAGTTATCTTCACTTAAATATCGGCTTATATATCTGTTTTAGATGAGGTGGCGTTCCCCAACACTTGGACACAAGTTTTTGATTCATATTCTACACTTAAATAACTTTTATTTGAGACCCATAATGTCCCAATCAGTCTACTTGTTAGAGAGCTGGCAAAATATCGATGGCACTATCGATATTTTATTTTCTGTCTGCATATCGATTGTTATTTTTTCTATCGATACTAAGGGCAAAGTTAAATTTTGTATAAAACTGAACACAAAAACAAGCGATCCGCCACTGAATGTATCTTTTAAGATACATTGCGCCTATAGTAAATCTGGAAAAATATCGATGGCACTATCGATATTTAGTTTTTCGACTGAATATCGATTGATATTTTTCCGATGGATACTATCGCAAAAGTTAAATATTTTGCAAAACTAAACAAAAATAAACAATCCGACACTGAATGTATCCTTGAAGATAAATTGCGCCTTAGAGGGCGCAATTTTCATCCGACTAGACTAACATTTTGTACAATGATTTCTCTCATGACTTCTAACTGACTTTATTAACCTTGGATTTATTTGGTCTGTGCATTGATATAGCTTTTAGATAAATCGATCTCCTGACTTTTACTTCTCATTTTCATTTGAAATATAGGTGATGGAAAATTATCGAAAGTTATTATTAAAACTATCGAAAATATCGAATGTTGCGATTATCGATAGTTTGGCAGCTCTAGTGGCGTCCCCCAACACTTGCCCACAAGTTTTCGATTCACATTCTACGCTTAAATACCTTTTTATTTGAACTGGCAAAATATCGATGGCACTGTCTGAACATCGATTGCTATTTTTTCTATCGATACTAAAGGCAAAGTTAAATTTTGTGTAAAATTTAACAAAAACAAGCGATCCGACACAATATATCCTTTAAGATACATTGCGCCTAATGTTGGGCGCAATTTACATCCGATTGGGCTAAAATTTTTATTGGGCATACCGTCGAACATGGAAATTGACATTTTTGCCTGTTGGCACATATGCTCACAAGAATTGTCGTCATTCGACGTCTATTTTGACAAGACCAGTGGGATATAATTCTCACTTGGTTGATGTAGCAACTGTTACTTCATGTCACTTTTTCTAGGGCTGGTCATGAGTCGTTGAGCTCACAGAATAGTAAGATGTGTGGCATAGTCCACAGTCAGAAAGCCTCGAAGCCCTAGGATTTCATCACCGAATAATGCGATTCGTTCGCATCCTCTCTATCGGATCCGTTGGTACCATATTTAACGCGACTAGCAAACTAGTTCGCATCCTAACGCGACTAGGATACTAATTCGCATCCTAACGCGACCAGGAAACTAGTTCGCATTCTAACGCTGCTTCGTTGGCATCCTAACGCGGCTATGTAACTAAACCTAACCTGACTAGACAACTAGTTCGCATCCTAACGCTGATTCGTTCGCACCTAACGTTGATTCGATCGCATCCTAACGCTGATTCGTTCGCATCCTAACGCAACTAGGAAACTAGTTCGCATACTAAGACGACTCGGCAACTACTTCGCATCTTAACGCGACTAGGAAACTAGTTTGGATCCTAACGCGACTATTAAACTAGTTTACATCCTAACGCGACTGGGCAACTAGTTCACATCCTAACGCGACTGAGTAACTAATTCGCGTACTAACACTGATTCGTTCGCATCCTTACCCAACTAGGAGACTAGTATGCGAACTAGGGCTACTAGTTCGCATACTAACGCGACTAGAAAACTAGTTCGCATCTTAACGCGACTAGGAAACTTGTTCGCAACCTAACACGACGGGATAACAAGTTCGCATCCTAACGCTGATTCGTTCGCATCCTAACGCGACCCGTTCGCATCCATACTGTTTGCACACCCGTTTCCCTAAACTCTGCTCTTGTCTTTCCAGA
The DNA here is from genome assembly GCF_963082655.1 of Stomoxys calcitrans. Lineage (NCBI taxonomy): Eukaryota > Metazoa > Arthropoda > Insecta > Diptera > Muscidae > Stomoxys > Stomoxys calcitrans. The sequence goes on along the minus strand of NC_081556.1, from coordinate 141,468,267 downwards.
CTTCAACCAAAGCAACGGCGATACCTACGGTGCGCGCATAAGCCAACTCTTAGCCCACCGCCTGATGAGAACCAAATACTGAACAATCCGAATACTTGCCGAAACCTTAACCGCCAGATAACGCAACCAGCTCGAACCGTCAAAATACCGTATCTGCCCACCCGAGCGACACGAACCAAATCACATCAATCAAAACCCTGCCCCAAAAAACTTAGAACACCCTTTTGAATAGTAATTACTGAAGTATATTAACAAAAATCCTCTACTGTTTACCCTGACAGGGATTTATAAGTGTGTTATTATTTAAGGTTTGTGGATCCTTAAAGGTAAACCCTGGACGACTGCCGGACAACCTCTGCCGTAGACAAAACCACGTTGCACCGTCTTTACTTGCTTGTTGTCAGATTTGTATTTTAATCCCAAATACCTTTCGTTTGACCCGGCACGGGATAGCTGTGAGCACCACACTGGATGGAACATTTAATTCCGGTCCGTGTGGTGTTGATTGCTGTCACGAGAAGCTTAGCTGCGAGCTACCGGGTCCTTAGCTCCGAGCTACCTGCGTCCAGAGGTTGCAAATAGTGGGATGCCCCATACGGAATAGCTGCAATAACTTACCTTGTCATATCGAGCATCCCAGACACGCAGTATTTAATCAAGAGCCGGTGTCGCCCGTTCTTTCAAGAGACGGTGTCACCCGTTTTTCAAGAGCCGGTGTCGCCCGTCCTCTCACTGAGACTCTCCACTCGATACCACTGATTGTCCGCGGCTGCCGTTGCAGTTACTCCGTATGTAGCATTCCATTATCCGCAACCTGTGAACGCAACCGGTAGCTCGCAGCTAAGCTTCTCGTAACAGCAATGAACACCACAAGGCTCCAGCCTGGATGGTGCTCACAGCTATCCCGTACGGTTTCGAAACTTGGGAGTGATATCAGAAAATAGGTGCATAATTTTTTAGTCCCTCAGTAAGGTTTTGTGAGATCTTGTATTCATTGTTCTTTAATGAAATGTGGGTGGGCAGTTTTTCATGTCACCGTTAGTTTGGGGCAATTTTTCGCTTAGCCAATAATGCTATCTGAGAGAAGTAACGGCAAATATAAACTGTCTCCTCTACTTTGGAATATAACCATTAACAATATATAATTGTCTCTGGAAGAAAAAGGCGTAAAAGTGGTCGTGTATGCCGATGACGTGGCAATTGCTCTAGTAGATATACTTCAGGAAGCTCTACGTGCAATAGCAAAGTGGGCTACCGAAAGTGGTCTGGGTATAAATCCGTGCAAGACAGAAGTAGTTCTTTTCAGTAGGAGATACAAGTTGCCCACAATGGAACCTGTCTCCTTGGGTGGAGAGAATGTTCCATTTACAGAAAGCGCAAAATACCTGGGTGTTTTGCTGGACAGGAAATTGAACTTCAAATCCAACATTTTGGAAAGAAAAAGAAAGGCCACTTTTGCCCTATACACTTGCAAGAGAGCCACTGGCAAAAGTTGGGGGTTTAGACCGCGTGTCATGCATTGGGTATATGCTACAGTTGTCAGACCTATAATGCTATATAGTGTTGTGATCTGGTGGACGGTGCTTCAAAAATCCACCTACTTCTCAATAGTCAACCGGATCCAAAGGATGACTTCTTTGTGCATCACAGCCGCACTGAGGACGACACCATTTGATGCACAGGATTTAATGTTACATCTTATGCCTCTGGACATTGTGGCTACCCAAATTGTGTGGTTAAGGGAGCTTTCTCTTTGGTCATGGGGTGGCTACGGACACTTTGTTATCCTTGATACAATATCCGATGTTCAGGCAGTGTGGATTATACCCTACCTGAGCCGATTTTTGATAAAAATTACTGTACCACTATCCCTGATAGAATCGATTGGAACTACGATATCCCTGGTAACAGAAGTAACATAGACTTCTATACGGATGTTTCCATACTAAACGACCAGGTGGGCTTTGGGGTGTACTCTAAAGATCTAGAGCTGGTCATATCGAAAAGGTTACCCGACCACTGCAGTGTGTATCAAGCAGATATCCCTGCAATTAAGGAAGTGGTGGAATGGCTAAGATATGATGTCATTACGACGATTGGCATAAATATCTTCTGAATGTATTTCTGAACACAAAAACCGCCCTCGACAGTCGCAGATCTCTCAACGAGATGGCTGAACAGTTCAAAATTCACCTGTTGTGGCTACCGAGCCACAGAGATATTCCAAGGAATAGTAAAGCGAATGAGCTTACGAGACTAGGAACTAACCTACACATTCCAGGGACACTGGAATCTGTGGGTATGCCTCTAACGATATGTAAGTTAAGGTTTCAGGACCAGGTCCGAAGGACAACGAATGATAGACGGTCACAAATAGGGGGCTGTAAGCATTCCAAAACTATGTGGCCTAATCTAGACTTGAAGAGGTCTACTGCTTTGCTGCCATTGGGTAGAACAGACGTCTCAGTCATTGTGTTCGTCATGACAGTTCACTGTCTAATCGGAAAACATGCCGACAGAATTAAGGTTGCCAGCAACGACTGTTGCTGTGAGGACACCGAAAAAAAAGAGACTATAGAACACCTTATGCGTGTGTTTCCCGCACTAGCAGTTAGAAGGAGTTCCACTTTAGGTCCTCATTTCATTGAGAACCTATCTGATTTAGCGGATGTGAACATTCACAAGTTATTGGGCTTTTTAAAGCGATCTGGATGGTTCAATGGTAGGAACTAGAAGGCATTTTCCTTTTTCTGTTCCTGTGGTATGACAATGGACGAAAACGTCTAAGTGAGTCTGATGCCTGACTGCCACTTAAACCTAACCTAACCTGACGGCAAATCGTAGTTAATTGCAAAATGCATTTCGAATTATTTCGATTTATAACAAGCCATAACAGAAGTTTTAGTGAATTGCGCCCTATAGAGGCTCAAGAAGTCAATTCGATAGAACGGAAAGACGGACGGATGGGCAGACATGGCTAGATCGACTTAAAATTTTAGGACAATTAAAAATATATATGCACCTTATGGGATCTTAGATCAATATTTCCGTATGTTACTAAGGGAATTTCATAGTTGGTGTACCCTATACTATGGCAGAGGGTGTAAGAATACAAAGATCCCTGCATAAGATCCCTGCATTTTAGTATGGCCGCTTTTATACTACTAAGCAACTTTTCAGAAGCAGCAGTATAAATGAAATAAAACTACATCCTTTGATTAATTTACCAGATATGCAGTCTAAACTTTGTGCCAACGATTACAGTTTTTAAATGGAATCATTTTCATTTTTCCGAAATTCTAACTTAACTATAAAGCAGCAGTATAAATGAAAGTGCAAAGGATTAACCTTTAACGAAATTGCCACATATGCAGCATATATTGGGTTGCCCAAAAAGTAATTGCGGATTTTTCATATAGTCGGCGTTGATAAATTTTTTCCACGGCTTGTGACTCTGTAATTGCGTTCTTTCTTCTGTCAGTTATCAGCTGTTATTTTCAGCTTGCTTTAGAAAAAAAGTATATTTGATTAAAGTTCATTCTAAGTTTTATTAAAAATGCATTTACTTTCTTTAAAAAAAAAATCCGCAATTACTTTTTGGGCAACCCAATAATTCATTTTCATTGGTTTCTCCTAGTTTTCTCTAGTGGTGTTATATTTCACTACCAGGAAAATATAGGAACAAACACAAATATGATGCATTTGCCAACAAGTTATCTAACAATTATTGATAGATAGATTCCTCAACAGCATCAGTGTGTATAAAGTAACAAGTGTACCGTCATAAGTAGTACGAATGTATGTTGTACTATGTTTCTCACAAATTTTGTGGTCAAAATAAGAATTTCTAAGGAAATGTTAAAGGATTTTTTTTTGCACATAACGGGGCCGTCAAGCACATTAATTGGACATCGTAATAAATCCGTTCTTAAAGAATGGAATCGAATGTATAAGTTTTATTATTTAACTATGCAATGGAAGAGTGTAAACAAAAAACAAATCTCAGAAAATAGAACTGGATAGAAGAAATACAAACAAACTAGAATACAAGAAATTCAAAAGAAATAGAAGAAGGATAACGAATATGTCTATCAATAGTTAAAAGTTTCCATAAAAAACCTCAGAATGGTTCTGGAATTTAGAATTGGTAGTTCCATAGATTAAGTCAAAACAGCATAGCATATGCTGTTGCTGCTACTCAATATAAACAAGGAGAACTAAAGGTATACGATTGAAATGAATAGTGCTGAACCACTTAAGTAGCTCAATATAGAAATAGAATATTTGTATAAGTCACCAAATAACAAGTAAACAAGTAAAAAAAGGCGTTCGGCCGGGCCGAACTTTGGATACCCACCACCACGGGTATATATGTAAACCACCTTTCATCAAAATCCGGTGTAAATTGCATACCTTATGTCCCAAAGCAGTTATATTGAAATATGTTCCGTTTGGGACCAAATACTAATCGGTACAAGTCTTGGTTCAATTGTGTATAACAAAATATTGGTCTTTTTAGTAGCTATATCTAAAAATAAACCGATCTGAACCATAAACGACACGGATGGCGAAAATCCTAACACAACGCACTGTCCTAAATCTCGACGAAATCGGACAATAAATGCGCTTTTTATGGGCCCAAAACCTTAAATCGAGAGATCGGTCTATATGGCAGCTATATTCAAATTTGCACCGATCTGGGCCAAATTGAAGAAGGACGTCGAACAGCCGAACGCAGCTCACTGTCTGAAATTTCGACAAAATCGGACAATGTCGAAGGGTCTAACACAACTCACTGTCCCAAATTTCAGCAAAATCGGATAATAAATGTGGCTTTTATGGGCCTAAGAACCCAAATCGGAGGATCGGTCTATATGTTAGATATATCCAATTCTGGACCGATCTGGGCCAAATTAACGAAGGATATCGAAGGGCCTAACACTACTCACTGTCCCAAATTTAGCAAAATCGGATAATAAATGCGCCTTTTATGGCCCCAAAACTTAAAACCGAGAGATCGGTCTATATGGCAGCTATATCCAAATCTGGACCGATCTGGGCCAAATTGACGGAGGATGTCGAAGGGTCTAACACTACTCACTGTCCCAAATTTCAGCAAAATCGGATAATAAATATGGCTTTTATGGGCCTAAGGCCCTAAATCGGCCGATCGGTCTATATGGCAGCTATATCCAAATCTGGACCGATTTGGGCCAAATTGACGGAGGATGCCGAAGGGTCTAACACAACTCACTGTACCAAATATCACCAAAATCGGATAATAAATGTGGCTTTTATGGGCCTAAGAACCTAAATCGGAGGATCGGTCTATATGGCAGCTATATCCAAATCTTGACTGATCTCGGCCAAATTGCAGAAAGATGTCGAAGGGCCTAAAACAACCCACTTTCCCAAATTTCAGCAAAAACGGATAATAAATGTGGCTTTTATGGGCCTAAGACCCTAAATCCGCCGATCGGTCTATAGCAAGATATAGCCCGATATAGTCCATCTTCGACCTTAACCATTAATATCTCTATTTTTAAAAACTATAGCTTGATATCAACAGACAGACGGACGGACATGTCTAGATCGTCTTAGATTTTTACGCTGATCAAGAATATATATACTTTATAAGGTTGGAAATGGATATTTCGATGTGTTGCACACGGAATAACAAAATTAGTATACCCCCATCCTTCGGTGGTGGGTATAAAAGGCATTAAGTTCGGCCAGGCCGATCTTTATATACCCCCCACCTCGGGTATATATGTAAACCCCCTTTCGTCACAATTCGATGGAAATTGGATAACTTATGCACCCAAATGCGGCATGGACATTGCGTGGTAATAAAAATATAAATCACTGTTGAATTTTGTATTTCAAATTTCAACAAAATCGGGGAATAAATAAAGATTTTATGAGCTTCAGACCCTTAATCGGCATATCGGTCTATATGACAGCTATATCTAAATACAATCCTATTTTTACCATATTTGGGTCAGATGGCGGATGGCCTAAAACTATTCACTGTTTCAAATTTCAGTGAAATTTGATAAAAAATAATGCTTCTATGAGCTTCAGACCCTTTATCGGGAGATCGGTCTATATGGCAGCTATATATAAATATAGTCTGATCTGAACCATACTTAGGTCAGATGTCGGGGAGTTAAAAATAACCAACTGTTTCAAATTTCAGCGAAATTGGGCAATCATTTAAGCTTTTATGGGCTTCAGACCCTTTATCGGCAGATCGGTATATACAGCAGCTATATCTTAATATAGTCCGATCTGAACCATACTTAGGTCAGATGTCGGGGGGTTAAAAATAAGCGAAATTGGGAAATAATTAAAGCTTTTATGGGCTTCAGACCCTTTTTTGGCAGGTCGGTCTATATGACAGCTATATCTAAATATAGTCCGATCTGAACCACATTTGAGTCAGATGTCGGGAGGCTTAAAACTACTCACTGTTTAAAATGTTATCGGATGAAAAATGAAGTTTTTATGGGCATTAGACCCTTTATCGGAAAATCGGTCTATATAGCAGCTATATGCAAATATGGTCCGATTTGGCCCTTTTAAGAACTTAACCAGCGTGCATCAAAAAGACGTATCTGCGCCAAATTTCAGCTCAATATCTCAATTTTTGAAGCCTGAAGAATGATTACAACAGACGAACAGACAAACGGACATCGGTAAACCCTCTTAGAATTTTGCGACGATCCGAAATATATATATTGTGTAGGGTCGAAAACTGATATTTCGATGTGTTGCAAACGGAATGACTAAATGACTATACCCCCTATACTACGGTGGTAGGTATAAATAGTTAAGAAATAAATATATATATATATATGTCCAGATGTAATTCGAAATCGGGCAAGAATATCTCGGGATCCAAAACATCCTAAAATAGGTTAGGTTCAGTGTTGCCACTCAAGAAAATTATTTCCTACAATGAGGCAATGAACTCATAAAAGCCACATTTCTTACACAGAGTTTACGAAATTCTTATGAAGAACCTGGTGTCTATGCGGATTTTTTTTATGAACAGTTGGAAATTATAATACTTTAAATTCAATTGCCATCTCTAATGGATTTTCTCTGGTCTCAATGCTCAAAAGAATAGCATCTAGGTTTTTAGGAATGATTTCATGTTTCATCTTCTGAAAATTGCATTTGTCCCTCAACAAGACTTAAATATAATGGTTACTCTCTATACGACCCCCGCTTAACCTCAAAGGGGCAGAGTTTAACCTAATATCAGAGACCAAAAGTTCAAAAAAGTCTAGCGACTGGGACTCGAATAAATTTGTGGGAACTGAAGTCACGACTAGACTCTTTAAGTCATTTTGTTTTAATTTCTCGTATCTGCAGCACTGGGTTTTCCAGAAGCAATGGATCCTTGTGTCGGTTCCAAAATAATCTATTGTCGAAAACCCACAATCGCTCTTTGGAACAATTAACTCCACTTGTAAAAATGATCGTTGATATTGTAATACCTCTCTGAGAGATAGTTTGACAGCTTTCACGATTCAAATTTTGCCTTGAACCTATTGGGCGTTGGAGTTTCCAGGATATCATCCTATCATCGATTAGTTCTACATACTTTTCTAATGAGTATAATTTAAACTTTATCTATACAATAAATACCGTATGAATAGCCGGGCGGGCCTCGTTGATATATTGTCTAAGTATCCTTGCTCTGATCAGGAAGAACGGCCAATGACGACGACGAAGTATCGTTTGAAGCTGCCTTCTCATTGGCCTGCGCATAGACACGCATGCGAGCCTCATATTCCATTTGAGCGAAACGCATTCGCTGCTCATGCATTTCACGCATATAACGCATTTTCAAATCTTGCTCCTGCTGTTGATGGCGCAATTTTTGCTCATGCTCCTTGCGGGCAAAATCGATTTCGGCCAGGCGAGCACGTCTTATCAAGTCAAATATTTGCTTTTTATATTTCTCATCGTTGCACGCACTCGGCGAGGGCGGTGGTGTGGTTAAAACGGAGTTACTATTATGGGCATGTACCACCGCTGTGGAGGGTTTACTTTCGGAAAATAGATAATTTGCATTGAGATTCGTTGAGCTGGCCGATGTGTAGGATGATACGCCTAACGATGTGTTGGCCGAACTGGAGACATCGGTGAGAGATGAGCTGGCCGCATTGGTGGTCTCACATTTTTGACGTTTGATTTTTAAACCCAAAACAGGTTTATCGCCGCACATTTTACCACTGCCATCCGCCGCTGCGGCCTGGTGCAGAGCCTTGGCTTTGGGCAACTTCTCCTTTAGTTTCGGTAATATTTTTCTCTTTTTGACCGGCACATCAATCAATGATTCCGCATTATTGAGAGGCTGAAATTCTAAATTTTGTGATTCGGCTGATGTGGATGGGGACAAAGCCAATGTCGATGTCGGCTGCGTGTCTTCGCTGTTGCTGGTATTATTGAATAGGGTTGCGGGTAAGGCAGCCAGGGGCGTATCATCTTCCTCGTCCAGATCATCGAGTTGTTCCTTTTTCATTTGTATATTGGAATTGCGGGTCTGGCTGCGAGTACCGCCAATGGCGGGCTCTTTTTGCATTTCCTCCATGAACTCTAGCATTTGCATGCCATCCAGCATACTGGTGGCCTTGGGATATTTCTGTTGATATTCCTTTTTGGCTGAATTCTTCATACTACGCCACTGTACTTGAATTTGTTCCAGAGAGCGATGACGAAAATTCAATGCATTAAATCTGAAAGTTGAACAAAAAAAGAGCAGCGTTTAATATTAAAGCCGTTTTCAAAGGCTACAAATACAAAATTTGACTTACTGCTTGGTGACATGCAACCAGGCCAAACGTTTTGATTTTATAGATTTGGCATCCACCGATTTATTTTCCACAAAATCCACCTTTGGCTTTATGATTTCAACTAAAAGGCCCTGAAATATTAACAAAAATGTTGGTCATAACTATTTGAGAGTACAAGGCAAAAAACCAAAAGTAGCTTCAAAATATTCCAAAACCTAGAATCACTTTTTTTACAATGGTCTGCAATGCTATACAACTAAACGCCTCAGTAAAAATACAGAATCAGCACAAAAATATGCTTCAAGCGAATGCCTTAAATACAACCAAGGCTTATATTTCATCGAATGTTTACACAGGCATCATTGGAGATGAGAATGAGAAAAATGTTAATCTTCTTATACCACATGCATGTATTGGGTTGCCCAAAAAGTAATTGCGGATTTTTCATATAGTCGGCGTTGACAAATTTTTTCACAGCTTGTGACTGTAATTGCATTCTTTCTTCTGTCAGTTATCAGCTGTTACTTTTAGCTTGCTTTAGAAAAAAAAGTGTAAAAAAAGTATAATTGACCAAAGTTCATTCAAAGTTTTATTAAAAATGCATTTACTTTCTTTTAAAAAATCCGCAATTACTTTTTGGGCAACCCAATATGTATGACCATTTATGTGTTTCTGTTTCATACCCTTGTGGAAAAATCAGATGTGTGGTATAGATTGGATAATTTTGCTATATTGCAAATTTTGCCCATGAACATTCCACTAAGCAATAGGGGGCAAACTTCTCCATTTCAGTGAGTGTAGTCCGATTTAAGTTTAAGCTCAATGATAAGGGGCCTACTTTTTATAGCCGAGTCCAAACGGCGTACCACAACTTTTTGGAGAGAACATGGCATAGGTCAGGTTGAAAAGAGGGTGCAGATATTTTGATCCGCCTCATGCCACCTAAGCCAGTAATCGGCTTGTTGTGCGCTCTAAAAACTATAAAGTAACCTCTAAAAAGAAAATTTTAGGTTAGGAATTCCGTGCTACTTACAAAATTCTTAATTGTTTTCAATACCACTCCCCTAAGTTGGTTCATGTCTGGTATTGTGTCCCCACCTAAGTGCCGGTATCTGTTAAACGCCGCGAAAGCCGGGCAATGACAAAGGAAATGCTCCAACATCTCATCATCTTCCCCGCATGCCCTACACATGCTGTCACTTGCCGCATCGATTTTACATAAGTGAGCTCGTAGTTCTATGTGTCCCGTTATGATACCAATAGCTATACTGAACTCCTTATTACTTCCTATCAGTAAAAGCCTCGTCTTCTCACGATCTAGATCCCCCCATGGGAATTTAGCCGGCCGTTTCGCTGTTCCACAATATTGCATGCGCATTTGTCGCCCACACCCTTAACTCGGAGTCCGTCGACCCAAAAGGCTTCGGGTTGACCGAGTTTATTGACGGCAGTCCTCTGACCTTTACCGCCAAATCGTCTGCCCTTTCATTTCCCTTACTCCGTTATGGTTCGGCACCCAAACGATGCAGATTTTACCATCCTCAGAGAAGGTCCACTTTGTCCTCTAGCTTTGATCCATCGGTGTAACATGATCTTCCAGATGGCAATACTAGGGTTCCGTCAATCCAAGACTGTGCCCATGGCAGCAGTGCCTCACACTCGAAATCAAGGTTCACCTCAGGTATGAGATCGGAAACCTATTCCCTTCCTTCCAGGTTTCCTATTGTCGCCTCGATTATACCGCGATGGTATGAGCTCCATCCATTCTTCCATCGCCTGAAGTCTAATAGCCGCAGTGGCTGCTTCACCATCAAGCGATGCAGATTGTGCCATCCTCAGAGAAGGCGTTAATCTCCTTGTTACACTGCAAGACTGTTCGTGCCCTTACCGACCTGGTTGTTATTGCAGTCGTAAAACAGATCTCAGTCCCTGGATTCTCAATGTAGACCTCCAGGTCCACTTTGTCCTCTAGCTTTGATCCATCCGTGTAACATAGCAATGGCCGCAGTGGCTGACTCACACTTAATCTGTATGTCAATGGGTGGGATATCTAGAATAGTCTCCATTGCCGTAGTGGGCGTAGTCCTCATCGCTTCGCCTATGCCAAGATAACATGTTTTCTGAACCTGTTGTATGGTCCTTATGTTGCACTTTTTCTCCATAAAAGTCCACCAAACTACTGAAGCGTAAGTAAGTATTGGTCTAATCAAGCTCTTGTAGAGCCAGTGGACTATACTCGGATTCAGGCCCTATTTCGAGCCTACGGCCCGTCGACATACGCTCCTGAATGTGGCACTTCCAATTCAGTTTCCTGTCCAAGATCACACCTAAGTATTTGAACTTGTCAGATATCGAAATCGTCTTATTGAGGAAACGTGGTGCGTTAAATTGGCCCACCTTCGTCTTCCTCGTGAACAGGCATATTTCAGTCTTCTCTGGGTTAACATTGAGACCTCTGGGGCTAGCCCAATCATATGCCATATGCAAGACCCTTTCGGCCCTTCTGCATAGCTAAACATGGCATAGTACCTCACAAATGTTGTCAGCATTAGGAGGGGAAAACAATCGCCGAAAATTTTTCTGATGGATTTGAACCCAGGTATTCAGCGCCATAAGAGGACATGCTAACCTCTGCGCTACGGTGGCCACTTTTGCAATATAGATGGATGAAGCTTTATGATTCCCTGGACACAATGGGAAATTCATAAATGATGATGAAAATGGTCCACTAACGTCAAGGGATGTTGAACTAGTTCAAGAAGGTAGAAGTTGAACTAGTCGAATACAGGTCTCGACGTAGGCGATGAGGCAATCAATAATTCTGTCTGGCTTTAACTTGTTCAAGTCGAAGTCAGTATTGGTTCCTGTGGTATTGTTGTAGCCTCATTTGCATGTGGAGGTGGCGATCCTCATCAAGCTCTTAAAGGTACGCAAAGTGGTTCCGGTTTATACGATCGATGGCGGCGGGAAAATGATGGCCATTGGTTATTTATAGGGGCCAGTAACTCGCCTGTGGTGCCATTCATAGAGCTAACAATGAATTAGCCGAACTGGAGACATCGAAGGCCACCGTAGCGCAGAGGTTAGCATGTCCGCCTATGACGCTGAACGCCTGGGTTCGAATCCTGGCGAGACCATAAAAAGAAATTTTCAGCGGTGGTTTTCCCCTCCTAATGCTGGCAACATTTTTTAGGTACTATGTGATGTTAAACTTCTCTCCAAAGAAGTGTCGCACTGCGGCAGGCCGTTCGGACTCGTCTGTAAAAAAAGGAGGTCCCTTATCATTGATCTCAAACTTGAATCAGACTGCACTCATTGATATGTGAGAATTTTCCCCCTGTTCATTAATGGAATGTTATGGGCAAAATTTGCATTTGAGACATAGTAAGGTGGCCGCATTGATAGTCTCACTTTTTTTTTTTCTTTAAGACCCGCTGGCCTAACAACACCCTTTGTAGAAAATACTAAATAATCTGAGAAATGAATGACAACCCACGCAAACGAATTAAGAATCATGATTTGCGAAACTGCAGTTCCATTGTCCGAACTCTGTACAGAGAAGGTGTAGTATACGCAAAGGTGGATATACATACTACAAAATACAAGGCCAACACTACCACCCACAGTAGTGTGATAGATTGCAATAGGCGTAAAGACAAGACCGAAAGGAGGCGCGTTGTTGTCTAGCTGTAGTGATACTAAACATGAGTTTATCCGAGGGTTTCATCGGTATTATCTATGCCCATGCCTCGACAGAACAAGGACAACACCTAGCGAAGACATATAGATGCTGCCCTCCACTTGAAGCTTGGTAATAAAATAGTAATAAATCTGTCATTGAGAACGAACAGAAGACCCTAAGTAGTCCGAGAAGGCGGGATACAGAGTAGAAGGTGAAGCAGAGTTATCAGAGAAAAGGAGATACGAGAAACGTCTATTCCGCAGAAAGAAGCAAGAAATAGATAAAATACGAGGGAGAGCCAATCAATGTGTTTGGGAGTTAAATTATGTCCGAAAATTCCATCAGAATATTATACATAAAACCGATGGCTTTGTTACAGGCAAATCCTCCGACACAGAAAAAGAAGGAAAGCTACATAAGAAAAAAATAGAAAGATAGGAAAAGTATCCGATAGTGGCGGAGTTAACACAGAAGACATCTCTGATGGGGATGGTATTAAGCGTATACCACTTAGTCAGAATGTGGTCTACGCCGCCGTAACCCGGCTAAAGTATAACAAGGCAACAGGAGCCGATGGGTTGCCAGCTGAGCTATATAAGACTGTAGGGAACACACTGATGAAATATATGCAAATGGATCAATTTGGCGGATTTGCTAGCTAAAGGCACGCGTGCTGTGCGCTTGCATGGTTGTAAAAAAGTTAAATCAGTTAGGTTTGTATTGTGGGAGTTAAACAACAAACGCACGGACGCATCTGACGGAATAAATTAATCAACTATTAACTTTGAACGCGATTCAGGGTATGGATTTGATAACTGTTAAAAAATTGCTTTGCAGTCCATTAATCAGAAAAATATTTTATTAAATCATATTAAAAATTATTATTGACAATTTCCATTGAAATTTACCTTAGAAATGACATCAATGTGGATTATTAGAAATTCGTATGCAGCAAAAGACGCATGGCGCATGTGTTTGATTGCTTAAGTATGCGTAAGTCCTGCGTATGGTATGTAACCACAGCTGACAAACACTAACACTCACCCAAGATGTGTTCAGTTGCCCACCAACAAAATATTGAGTGCACCATTTATCAAATTTACTGATTTGCGCAACTCTGATTTTGAGTATGTTATTAGTTCGCGCCATTTTTCGTTGTTTGTGTGTGTTCTTGGTTCTTAACTATAAAACACACACACAACCAAAACTCGTTGACTGATAGTGCACTTCGCAAGAAAAAAATACTCAGCTGTTTGCTGTACACTACCTGGCTTAATATGTCTTGCACTCATCCGAAAGCATATGGCTATGACAGCAACAGCTGTGTTCGGGAACTCAAAAATTTGTGCAAATTCGCACAAATTTTTACTGGAAGCCGTTCGCGTACTTTATTTACCAACAGAAGAAAGCACGAGAGAGCAAATTTTGACAGTTCGAAAATAGACAGTATTTGGCGTTGAGGATGCCAAGGTGTTCTCTTTTTACATTCATTCTTTGTTTCTGTTTTCTCCTATATGATGACAATCGGTAGATTTGACATCCTTAATGATGTTCATGGGGCCTATCCACTTTATGTTTTCTTATGTGACCTAACCTTTTATTAGTGAATCCTGGGTTATAATTAAGATACAAATTTATCTGATATATTTTCCAACTATAATATTGAAAATTAAAAATGAAATAAACAAAGAATGCCTTTCACAAAAACAAACAATAAATTGTAGTAAACTTCAATCAGTTATTCCAATTTGTTTCAAGTTCATTTTAATTAATTTTATTTTCTATTCGTTATAATGGAATTTTCGGGAAATCCTTTTTTTCTATTTATGCATGATTATTGCAAGGAATTAAATCAAATTGGAATCACTGGTGTAGCCGCACCAGTCTATGCGCAATTGGCCGCAAAAAAGTGGCGACAAATCACGCCAAAGGACAAGGAGGACTATTTGATATTGGCCATGGCAAATAAACTGGGTACCCAAAAGTCGAAAGAAGCCGGAAGAAGACGCCGAACCAATCGAAAGAACACAAAAAGATCAGAAAAGAAACGCCCAAGCCGTCGTCGTCGTGGATCTGCCTCAAATATGAAATCACATCTAAAGGCAGTTAAAGAATAGATAAACAACGAACATGGGGAAAGGTTTTATGGGGCATCCAAGCGAATGATTCGAAATCAATTGAAATGTCAATGACAAAATTTCCATGTAGCACATTAAAGCGAAAATTTTAAATTAAAAAAAAAATTTTAATTTTTTAAATTTATAATTTTTTTTAACTTAATTTGCATAGATATTAAATGTTCTTTTAAAATTTTGCCAATTTGTTAGCATAGTTTCTGCAATGTATTCAGAACTGGGTATGATGCAAAAAGAATGATCTTGTTGGAATAAAGTGGACTTCACCAGGAAAATGGCAAAAAAAATACATTTTTTTGCACACCGCCCTAAAATGACTCTAGGAAAACGAATATGTTGTTGTTGTAGCAGTGTGTTGTATACTGAGGCGGCAGCCCTAGCCGATGAAGGAAACCATCGGGTCAATTTGGTACGTACAACACGCTGCCATGGGATTGAGAAACACGAATATGAAAGGCTGGGGTCTAGAGACCTTAATAAGGGCTTTCAGGGTCTTAAGAATTTGACCTACCTAAGGAAATTTACAAAACATAGCACCAATATAATAACATAGAAGAAAATAGCACCGCTGGCGAAGTTTTTTTTAGTAATGTAAAAAGGCTTTTCAACTCATTTTTTTTATTTTCATATTTCTTCCGAAAAATGGCTCCAAATTTAAATTTATTGTTTTTTTTACATTTGTGGCGTAGGCAATTTTCCTTTAATTTGAGTATAGATGGCGTCATTTCACTTGTTTTTTAAAGTCTCTCTTTCCACATATAGAGGGCGTCTTTTGTTTATTTATTTTGACATGTTCGTGTTGTATGCGCCCTTCAACTTGAGTACTTTTGCCCATATTCTTTGATGAGGGAAAGCCCGTTAGCAGGCGCCCAGCCTCGTACCCCAAAAACGGACATCACATTCGTGTTCCTGGAGTCATTTTAGGGGAGTATGCAAAAAATTATATTTTTCGCCACTTTCCCCCTAAAGTGTACTTTAACCTATTGTTGCAGTAAAGGTTCGATACTCATCTGATCAAAGCCTCTGACGGGAATCAAACCCAGGACAACCGAACTTGTAGTGCAGATTACAAGTGTGACATAAGCAAGATATAATTGTTTCTTTGCAAGAACGGAGTGAAAGTCTACATGTAAACTGAGACGAAAGCCTATCGCAGCATTCTGGTAGGTCTTAATTTTACTCCATTGTGCATTTCACTTTAGTGGCAAGTCTAGACTAGCTAGCTGACTGTCTTATAAATATTTGTTCAACAAGTGTTGTTGTTGTAGTAGCAGTGTGTCGTACACTGAGGCGGCAGCCATTGCCGATGAAGGAATTCATCGGGTCAATCCGGTACATACAACCGGCTGCCATGTTCTCTCTGTACAGCAATTTCATGGCTTTATTCATTGTAACCACATACTTGCATGTAAGGGTTCGTAGAATCAATCATCGGGGAAACAGGATTTCTTGTATCATTGGCTTACTTACTACTCCATGTAGTGAAAAGTATGACTAAAGTGTTCATAGAGTAAAGTGTTGCTTAGCGTTCAAAGGCTTATCAAATTGATATTTGGGTTAATAATTGTGGTGATGAAGTAACGAGCACTTATCGTGCTATGCAGTATACGAATACCACACAGAAAAAAAATATAGATAAAAAATGTTCAATTGAAAGTAACATCGTTTTCAATTAAAAAATTGATGGATTTAATCATTTTTCTAATTAAATATGATTTTTTTCAATTACAGTCGTGATTGAAATTTTTGCAATTTTCAATTAAAATATTTATTGAATTAATAATTTTTTAAATGAATCGAAAAATAGTTTAAATTACAATTTGGTGTTAAACCCTTCTTTTATGACTGCAATGTAGCCTTAAATTGATTTTATTTAAGCACCATATTATATATTGCCCCTTATGATATCACTGGAAGAAGTTTTCAAAGGTCCATGCCTCCAACATTTTTGTAAATTTTTAGCAATCCCACGGAAGACGATTTTACTAACCGTATTTCAAAAATAAGTTTCAGTTATACACTGAGGCGGCAGCCATTGCCGATGAAGAACTCCCTCGGGTTAATCTGGTACGTATAACCGGCTGCCATAATTTTTATTGTTGTTGTTGTCGTAGCCACACTTTCATGTGGAGGTGGCAATCCTTGTCAAGCTTCTGTAGGTGAATTAGCTCGATCCGCTCCTAAGGAACGATCGCCGCGGGAACAGGTTGGCCATTGGTTATTCAAAGGCGCCAACAACCCGCCTTGTCATATCGAGCATCATAGGCACTCAGTATTTGAGCAAGAGCCGGTGCCGCCCGACCTCTTACTTAAACTTTCCGCTCGATACCGCTAATTGTCAGCGACTGCGACTGACTGAGCAATCCACTATCCGTAACCTGTGGACGTGCCCGGTAGCTCGCATCTAAGCTTCTCATGACAGCAATGAATAACACACAGATCGGACATCAACGTATCAGCTTGTGTGGTGCTCGCATCGATCCCGTGCTGAGATCATTTTCTTTTTTAATTGGATCAATTAAAATGTTAATTGAAAATTTCGAAAAATGTTAATCATTTTTTTAATTCGAATTGGAATCAATTAAAAATGTCAAAATTTTAAATCATTTTTTTAATTGAATGGGCAACTTTTTTAATTGAAAATTTAGTCAAATACTTTTTCAACAACTGTGATAAATATTATAATTTTTGTGATTAAAGCTGTTTCAATCAAAAAATGAATTGGATCAATTAATTTCATGATTAAAACGGTTTTTTTTTTGTGTGCAAAGTATCGATCTCACTCTCTTTCTTTCTTTCATAGTTGCCCATAACAGAAAGTTTGTTTCACTATCTCAACTGAGAATAGATATCCCGTAGTTCGATCCTCTGCGCACCTTCTCCAATTTCTGACAATTTCATTCTGTAGTTTGGAGATGAGTTTTTCCATTCTGTCATTTTACCAAAGTTTTGGTGTATTTTGATACGTTTTACAATGTCAACATCGTCGTAAAGCCCGATACTCCATTAAAAAAATCCTTTTCTCAAACAATTCAAGTTCAATCTTGTGTGCATTCCCAACCCAAACTTCAGCACCTTATAACAACACACTCACCCATGAAACTTGACGAGGATCGTTACCTCCACATGCAAAATTGTGGCTAACACAACAATAACAACATCAGTCTTTTGTAGAATGTAACTTTTTAGGCTCTATTTAATGCCAGACCCACTTTAACTGAGTCTTCTTCAATCTTTCCAAAGGCTGCAGTTACTGCTTCCAATGACTGTCGTCGTCATATGGGAGCTGCATGTGTTCCCTTGGGAATAGTGTGTCATACCTATTCACACCTACATCTCGTACAAACTTTCCGGCGGAATATAATAGAGTTCACTTGATAAGCTGTCTACTAGACCGTCCCATCCCATATGGAAAGGCTAACGATAACCCGTGCCGGATGTACAGCTTTTGAAGGAATCCAGTTGCGTATTTTAGGTCCCAGCATGATATTGGTAAACTATTGATCATACGTTCACCACGCTTGATGAAAACCTTCCATCTATAACAACAGAAGCGCATGCATTAGAAAGGGACAGCAAGTGCGACATGGAACCGAACTTTCCACAATTGCTTCGACCTATCAACGTCGGGCCTTTGAAGCATTCATAGCTAAGGTGATTGTAAGGTCTTAATCCGTATTGCCATGGTTGGTGTGTGGTAACTTGTGGCTTTAGTTCATTAAGCTCGTCTCGAAGATCGTCCCGAAAGCCGAGTTGGTAACGTGCTCTGATTATCGGTTGTTGTTGTTGTTGTAACAGTGTGTTTTACACTGAGGAAGCAGCCCTTGCCCATGAAGGATTTCATGGGGTCAATCCGGTACGTAGAGCCGGCTACCATGGTCGGTAAGGGGATCATGGTTTCTATTCCCAACATACGCCTGGCCTGTCGCTACTGTGGTATCACAATAAACTAAAATAGTCCGATTGAGTGTGTTTAGAAAATCGGAAACTTACTCGTGGATACTAATTTTTTGACCGTTGTACAAAAAATAGTCTCCCTTTCTATCCAGCCTTTGAACATCACTTTTGAGGTAATTCCCTTAGATGATGTCGCTTTGCGACTAGCCGTTCGGACTCGGCAATAAAAAGGAGGTTCCTTATCATTGAGCTTAAACTTGTATAGGACATCACTCATTGATATGAAAGACGTATACCCGCTGTCTCTTAATGGAATGTTAATGCACAAATTTGCATATAAGGCAGCGTCATATGGCCTCTCTATGCGCTTGTATTCTTCCTGGTATTCTGCCTTAGCATAGGCGCAGATAAGACAACAACCAAACTCCAGTGCTTTAGTCCAACGCGTCACATTTTGGTACCATTAAAATTCAAATATATAAGGTATGCTTATTACGGGTTTATACCAATTACCTATGTACATGGCCGATCATGCAAATCTGCTTAATTTTTCTTTCACATTTAAAATTTTTTGGAATTTTCTAAAACATCATTAACCATTGATGCCTATCACTTACTACTACCACCACTTTCGATTTACTGAAATACACACCTGACCTGGGGGACATGCCGCTGGCAATGCAAACTTTTTTTTTAAATATGAATACATACATACATACATTTGTATACACAGCCATTGTCGAGTTATTTTTAGGCTTATTTTAGGATATTTTGTAGTTTTCCTGACAAAATGCCGACAAAATATTTTGAAATGAATAGACGTCTTACCCGCTCTGCTTCTTCCCAATTGAGGGAACGTTTTTTGCGCGACTTCTTTTTCCCCACTGCCGACTCATCAGTTTCGCCTGCCGTCTCATTATCAATTCCTTCAACTACTTTTGTGAAAGTTTTCGTTTCTTCGACACTGCTAAATTCACTGCCATTCTCATTTTTCACACAACTGCTGCCGGCATCGTCCAGGTCCTCGTCAGCATCCGGAAATTGATCGAAATCTTCTTCATTGTCTGTTTTTGATGTTTCGTTATTAGGTATGGACTCCACCTTTGCAGTGGATATTTTCAATGGCGTTACCAAAGGACTCCCCCCGTTTACATTCGGCTCCAATTTCATTTTTGATTTTTTGCGTTTATATTGCTTTGTTGTTGCCGACGAATGCTTAATTTTGTAGCAGTTTTATTTTCTGCTTGCCAAGCAAATAAAAATCCTTTTTCTATCGTTTTTTCTTTTCGTTACTTTGGGGGCCACACACAATTTTTGTTTATATACGCTGCTGCTCCATAGTTCCATAACGAATAGAATCGATATCGAATGAAAACGATAATCGATATGTCACTCGTAGTATAATTTTATGGAATTATTTTCACGCATACGGATGCGCTTAAACTCAAAACAGAATGTTAGGCTTTGGGCATTGATTTTGAGCGTCGCTTTGCAAAAATGCAACTCTGTACACAAATTCCACAAAAGCAACGCGGAAAAGTAACAAAATTTTCAACTTTGACTACTGAAATCGAGCGTCATTCTATGCAGCCATACGTGAAGTTGGCAAAACAATGCTCAACGCACTCATTCTGGCCTTGGCCTTTAAAGCCAAACCAGAAAGAGCGTTGCAATTCATTTTTTGGTGCGTTGTGTTGAAAAGTGCGAACAAATCCAACAAAAGCAACGCGCAAAAGTAAACGAATTTTTAACATTGACGACTGCGGTTATAGGAGCAGGTTTGTATAGAGAACTTATTTATTTAATGTAATGCTTGTAATGGCTCAAGAAGTCGAATCGGAAAATCGGTTTATATGGGACCTATATCAGGTTCTCGACCGATTTGGACCGCACTTGGCACTGTTGTTGAAAGTCGTGACGAAACACGCCATGCAAAATTGCATCCAAATCGGATAGGAATTGCGCCCTCTAGAGGCTCAAGAAGTCAAGACCCCAGATCGGTTTATATGACGGCTATATCAGATTATGAACCGATTTGAATCGTACTTAGCATAGTTGTTAGAAGTGATACCAAAACTCCACGTGCAAACTTTCAGTCAAATCGGACGAAAATTGCGCCCTCTAGAGACTTAAGAAGTCAAGACCCAAAATCGGTTCATATGGCAGCTATATCAAAACATTGACCAATTTGGCCCATTTACAATCCCAACCGACCTGCACTAATAGAAAGTATTTGTGTAAAATTTCAAGTGGCTAGGTTTACTCCTTCGAAAGTTAGCGTGCTTTCGACAGACAGACTGACGGACATGGTTAGAACGACATAAAATGTCATGACTATCAAGAATATATATACTTTATGGGGTCTGAGACGAATATTTCGTGGAGTTACAAACATAATGACGAAATTAGTATACCCCCATCCTATGGTGGTGGGTATAAAAAAAACTGCCAAGCGGTGAGTTGGGCGGGGACGGCTCTGGTCTAGGGAGCAACGGGCCTTCTCCTTCGAGAGCTTGTCTTCTAACGGTCTCTTACTTGCTGCTACGCATTGAATTTTCCAAGCTTGCTTTGAAATCCCTCCACACAGACTCTTTGCTGGCCCTAATTCGATACTGCCGAGGGTTCACTCAATTCTGGAATGTTACAGTCTCGCCAAACCCAGAAATTGACTTCAACAGACCATCAGAACTCCGGAAATTTCGCAAGAGCAAAGCAATCAGTTATGCGTTCTCCACGGCGTTCGGGTCGCAAACATGCAGCTGCCGTGGCAATTTCAGATACCTCCTCTTTTCGA
Source organism: Stomoxys calcitrans (assembly GCF_963082655.1). Lineage (NCBI taxonomy): Eukaryota > Metazoa > Arthropoda > Insecta > Diptera > Muscidae > Stomoxys > Stomoxys calcitrans. Next base: position 141,446,952 of record NC_081556.1, on the reverse strand, counting down.
CGAATTCGCCATTAAGACTTTCAATTTTACAGGGAATTGGCTGCTGGGCAAGAATTAACTGAACGCTTTGGCGACGCTATTGCCAACATACCGATTAATATGCTGCAAAGAGTTGAAAAGAGGGTGCGGAAATAAGTCCACTAGTTTATTGAAACGCAATTAATTTTATCTAGTATTGTTCATACTGGGTAAGGAAAGCTACTTAAGAATATCGAAAAATCGATACAAAAACTTGCACATCTCTAACTGTTCATTGTTTCCCAACAGCTGATAGTAGCACCCAACGCTAAACAAATTTTGCAGCAAAAATTAAATATTAAGTAAAAAATAATAATAAAATAAAAAATATTAGGGAAAGATGGGTGGATCCGAAAGATCATCCTCAAGCTATCAAAGGCATAAGACTCGCTCAAAGTCCCGTGACCGGGATCGAGACAGAGATCGTGAGCGCGACCGGTAAGTTATACCTTAAAAGCTGCTGTTTTGTTTGTTTTTTTTTTATTTCGTTTTGCATATTAAGGGATAGATATCGTGATAGAGATCGCGACCGGCATCGTGATAGAGATAGAGACGATCGTGATCGCGATTATTATACTTCCTCCTCCTCGAGACGCCACAAAAGTAAATCAAGCTCAAGGCACTCAAGAAAATCTTCGAAATACCATCGCAGAAGCTCTAGCAGTAGTTCCTCATCTGATGATTCATATAGCTCTAAGGATAGTCACAGCAGCCGTAGCAGTAGAACATCAAAGTACTCATCTTCGCGCAATAGCAAAAACAGAACAAGAGGTCCCAGTTCAGAAAGTAATTCTCGTAGTGCTCCTGTTGTTTCCACAACATCAACAACCAACACTGTAGGCACTACCGCCACCGGCACAACCAATGTGACAACTCCCTTAGCAAAGGCCATTGATTTAATGGACCTCAAAGTGCAAAAAGCTTTGGAAACTATAGAGGAAGACACTTTTAAGCCAATGGCATTTTTCAGCACCCGTGATCGCGAGGCACCTGAAAAACCTTCCGAAAAGGTTATTATAGATCTTAATGCTGAAACTGTAACAATTCCCAAACCAGCATTAGAACCGACGGAACATGGTAAAGAGGAAGTGTTTCATCCAAATGTAAGTCAAAGGCAAGATTCCTTATCCAACTAATAGCTAAACCGCTTGTACTTGTTATTTCAGTTTCTGGGCGACCAAGAACAAAAACAGGAAAAATGGATACGTAAACTCTTATTATATAGACAGAGATATATGTCGGAATAAAAATATGTACATATGAATGGGTGTATATACATACAAAGAAAATAAATAATTGACAAAATATGGGGAACTTTATTTTGATTGCATCAATAAAATTATGGTGTGAAGTGAATTTGTAGCATTCTATTCTTCTTAAATGCTGTAATGAAAGATGAGATATAATCAAGAGTTGAAATATGTTTAGAAATAAGTCAGCCAAATGAAGTTAAAAAAATATATATACAACAAACTGAGTTTTTCTCTTTAGCGAATAAAGTTGAAAACATTTTAAGCCATTTCAACTATTTTATGGGTCGATTATGAATTGCAACCCAACTTCAGTTGAGTTGCCAATGGACAAATTTACTATAGAAATTTCCGTTTCTGTAATGAGTAACATACTTTTTTTAAAATTTATTCTGTAGCTTAACGTTCAAAACACTGATATTGTATGAAACTGACGAAAATTTGCAACTATATACTAGTTTGTATTCCATTATTTTATCTTCTGGCAACGCAACTATAGTTGAGTTGCCATGCATAATCGACCCTTTAAACTCTATAACAAAATTCTCAAAAACAAACATTTCTCTGGCACGATTTTTTTTAAGCGCAAGTTAAAGTTCTTGCACAAGCTAACCTCAAACTCTTTTATTGAAGATAACACAAAAAAGAGGAACAAATTAACTTATTATAAGACTCCATCAGGCCAATCCGGTATGCACTACCGGCTGCCATGGGATTTACTCATTCCATGTTAATCATCAACGCACTGGCAGACTGCCATAAGATTAAAATTTCTGTAAAATGCGTCATATTTTCAATGACTTCTTTGTGTGAGGAATAATCTAATTATCCAATAAGGTCAACATTACACAATATAATAAAACGAAAAATTTTTTAAGTGGTAAAGCTGGCTACAACTTTGAAGCTTTCGGCTATATAGAACTTATTCAAAAGTAAGGTTAAATAAAAATATATATTTCCTATGGAGGCCGACTAAAGTCTCTCCTTAATGGGAAAATTAACAAACAATTTTTCATAAACCTGCAGTTATGGTCTCTTGGCCTTTGGATTTCTAGGGGATTGTGGGGTTTTTGAATTCGGAAAATTTGATTTATAATTTCTTTTTTAAACACACAAATATATTTTGCTAATTTAGTACGTCACGTTATAGCGTTTCATTACGTTTCATAAATTTATATTTGGTCAATAATCGCTTGACGTTGTCGTAAGTACGTTTTTTTTACAACTGTGTAATTGGATTAAAAGTGTTTTTGGCATCGGTGCGAAGGTATCAAAGCTCGTAGAAAACTAATCGCAAATATCCAAATATTCATAAAATCAATACAGAAACGTGCAATTAATTGAGCAAATTCGGTGGTGATGTGAAATATAATCAGTGTAAAAGAATTTCTTTTCAAATTTGAATGATTTTTCAATGCTTTGGAAATAAGGGGTGTCGGTCAATGTTAGAAAAACATCATTGAGTTGTCAGAATTCTCTCAGTTTATCAAAAAAAATTTCGTTCGCCGTTCGGAAAAATTGTACGGCCGCGGTAGTCATCACAATCAGCTTTGCTCTCTGGTGTTTTAACATATAAAATACATTTTTTCCTTTTTCGCTCCCTCCCAGAAATCGCAGTTGAATGTTTTTAAGCGATTGTGTTGTGAGAAAATTCCATTAGATTAAAGGGTTAAAACCAATAATAGGAAGAGGATTCCATCAATAATGAATATCGACTTTGTGAAGTTGTGCGGAAAACATACGCCTATCTATGAAGCATACTACAAACAGGTAAAGAAAAAGAAAAAAACGGGGCTAATCTTAAACGGAAGCCAGTGAAAAAAAGTCAAAAGCCTTCGTCGTCCTCTCTATCGCAATGTTTGTGTGACGACGATAATAATACTGCTAATGATGATGATAATGATTGATTAATGCTCATGAATTGTGTGATGCTTATTGTGTATAATTATTTCAGATGGATCCCAAAGGCACTGGGACCATTGAAGCCATGGCCGCTGCCAAATTTCTGAAAAAGTCTGGCCTCAGTGATGTTGTCCTCAGTCGAGTTTGGGATTTGTCAGATCCCAATGGCAAAGGTTTCCTGGACAAGCCAGGCTTCTTTGTGGCCTTAAAGTTGGTGTCATTGGCCCAGGCTGGTCATGTATATAACATGAATAACATCTACATGGATACGGAGAAACCACCAAAAGTCGTAAGTATATGCCAAATGATACAAGTGTTATAGAAAATTAATGACACCAGCCAGCTACACTGTTACACAATCGAAGAAGGACATTATGACGAACACAAAGAAGGACAATTAGATTAGCACAGCTGTCTGTGGTTGGTTGTGTGTTTTTGTATGAATAAAAAAAGAAAAAAATTGTTAAAAAAATAAAAATTGAATTGAATCACCAGCTGAAAAAAAATTGAATGGAAAAGAAAATTTACTACTCTGACGAGGAATGCTTATAATTGAACTTTCATTAATGATAACTGTGGTTATTTGTCATTACTAATTTTTTCATTCAGAAACAACCGTTCACTTGGGAACTTCCCCATAAACGGCGTTTTATCATTTTTGATGATCAAAGTTCTTACCTAAGTATTCCCATTCCAACAAAAATGATATTGAAATTGACCTTTTCTGATAGGCATTGTCTCATCTCGCTTTTTGTGTGGGAATCGTAACATATTCCGTGTATATCCTTATTGTGAAAAGTGAGGTTGCGGTCTTCTTGGGCCCAAGGTCTTTCTGATGCATAAATCTTCTTTCTGTTCGGTCCTAGTGGAACCGTTAAACGATACATACCCTTGTATACTATGTCGTAGACATTTTATGGATTTTTCTTCTCCTGGTTGTATGAAAATTCAATGAACATCAAGAGTAGAGTATTTTCTCCTAGTTAACGATAAGAGGGTTCAAAGCTTAAGCACTGTGAGTGGGGATGACGCCACTATAATTATGGGTTTTGTCTTGTCTTGACATTTGCTAGCAGCCCGACAACATGCGACTTACAACTTCGGTTGCAAGCCGCTACTCTCGAAGACCTAAGTTCCACCCAGTATGGGACAACTATGAGCACCACACAGGCTCAGTGTGGTGTTCATCGTTATTCCGAAAGTCTTAGTTGGGAGCTAGCTCACAAGTTCACAAGTTACGGATTGCGAAATGCTCCATACGTAGTAATTGTTATTGCAGTCGCGGACATTCAGCGGTATCGAGTGGAGAGTTTCAGTGAGAGGCCGGGCAGCACCGACTCTTGTTCGATAATGATGATCGATATGATAGGCGTGTTATTGGCGCCTTCAAGTAACCAATGGTTGTCAGTTCCCACAGCGATAGGTCCTAAAGGTCGAAACATGTTTGCTCACCTATTGGAGCTTTATGAGGATCGCTACTTCCGCATGCAAATGCGGCTACAACAACAGTCTTAGGTCCACTGTGTTTGCCCTATAAGAAGGTAGAAGAGAAAAAGAGTATGGAGAAACGCAGATAGAGCCACACCCAGTAATATGTAATACAACAGAAACGACAGAAGAACGGAGACCAACGTAAAAGACAAAAGATTAGGGAAACTCCGCCTTGAAAAAACTAAAGGTGAGGGAATGTCGCAGGCTTTCATTTCAGGAGACTACAGAACTCCAGTTTGATAAGAGGACAAAGTGTCTGGAGGGAAAAGTTGTTCACCCATTATTCTGTATCTTCCCGCAATTGCGGGGTGGCTACACGAATGCTGCTCGACAGTTTTTAACTCATTCTCGTCATCACAAACCCTACATAAGTCCGCCTCTCCCTGTGTCCATCGTGAGAAAGCAGGACTCGCTATCAGCAGCCCAAAGCTATACTTCCTCAGCCCCAGAATCATAAGCAATGTCCAGCTTCTCGTAATACACAGTTACGCTCATTCTCGTGGTCATCGCAGAAGGTAATGTCCAGTTTCGCGTAATATACAGTTACAAGTTGTTGTTGTAGTTCAAAGCAGTTACAAGTGCTTTGCCAACCTGTGGCCAGTACCAGGCCACGTTCATTCTCGCGGTCATCGCAGAAAGTGTCCATCCTACCAAGAATTTCGCACATGAGTGGTCTCAAGCGATACATAATTGGGCAGCTTTTTGGCCGCCACATTCCACGCAAACGCTTGAAGGGCCAGGACCCAGTAAAGCTTGACAGCATTCTCCATGGTTTGAAGAAGCTTCTAACTTCATCTAAGCAATCCCGACATTACTTGGCCCGAAGTTGAAGTTTTCAGCGCCGCCAGAGATTGGAAAGCCCGATCGCGCCACCGCTTCCTCATCGTCGTTGTTCCTAGTGACCCGAATTTCTTCGCCTTAAAGATGCTACCCCGTCCAAAAGCCTATATGATTCCCTTATTCTAGGAAATTTTATGACTCCTGCCCTTTGGCATGGTTTACACAAAGATCACTTGAATATCGACATACCCTAGTCCAGAGATCCCTGCCGAGAATACTATGTTTGAGGAGCGCCCGGTTTTAGACTCCCTCAGACTAAAGTCAATCTTCCTGGCCATACACCCAACATACAGGCGTTAAGGCCTAATACAAAGTACGGCATTCAGAGCATCTCTCGAGGCACTCCTCCTTAGCTCAAAGATCAATATCGACGAGGTACCCTGTATTCTCTTGACCATACTGCACCATTGTCCAGAGTCCTTTGCCGCAGAATCCATAGGTGAGAATCGGTTGAACAACTGCCGATAATACAGTATATAAACCCCGGCCTAAGACCCAACCACTTCATATCGAGTAGTGACAGGAGTAGATGTTACTCACTCCCCCTATGACCCTTTCCTCGACGTCACTTCTCCAACTTAGCCTCAGGTCAAGAATCACGCTCAAGAATTAACCTGTAGCTTCACCCTATCTAGGACTGGTCTTCTGAAAACGTCCAGATTTCGAAAAGGGACACAACGCCCAACCATTTGTATATGCGGGGAAAGGAGTTTCTACTGAGCCCCTCAATTGGTCTCTCAACAATTCCGTTGTAAAAAAGTATCGTAAAGACCCTTTTCCTAGCTCTGGTCAGTAGCAATATATTTGAGGCAATTTTTCTGAGCCTTCCACTAATTCTTTTATTTGGATAGCATGATGACAGCTTTACACATTATATCCGTACATACTAGAACGTCAAGGTGCCATAGAACGATCATCGTGGCACTTGCCCTTTTAAGGATTTTCGACATGGTAACTCCTTGCCAACACGACCCGTCAGTCTAAACTGAAACGTAGGAATTCAAATTATATGTGCGATGTGAAGAAAAATAAAGTTTGGGCGATATCTTCGGTAATGTTTCCAAGAAAATCAAGAATTGTATCCTTCAGTTCATCATTGCGATTTTCGTGGGAAAAATATTAAGTCATTTTCCATTAAATTTAACTGTGAGCTCTAACGAGAGATTTTATTGTCCACGTGATGACTAGAGCGACATATGATTCCAGCAAAATGTTTCCATTTCTTAAAAATTCCTTAAAACATGCAGCCTTTGGCAAATGCTACCACTTGCTCCACCAAACTTTGTATTTTTTTTTAAACCAAACATGCATCTAAGTAATCTGTATTGTATTTTTTCTGTTTTTAGGGTGATATACCAAAGATAATGCCACCACGCGTTCCAGCAGCTCCCGTAGTAACAGCAGCTCCAGGAGCAGCACCCACAGGTGACTGGACCATTCGAGTCATCGATCGCCTAAAATACGAACAACTTTTTGAGTCATTAAAGCCTGTTGGTGGTATGTTGCCCGGCAATAAAGTCAAAGGTGTGCTCCTCGATTCAAAACTTCCCATGGATACTTTGGGCAAAATATGGGATTTAGCCGATCAAGATAAGGATGGAAATTTGGACAAACATGAATTTATTGTTGCCATGCACTTAGTTTATAAGACTTTGGAAAAACGTACGGTGCCAGATGTATTGCCAGTAGAGCTGCGCAAGCCTGGCGGTGTGCCACCACCTAAACCAGCACCACCGGCAATGCCACGTGCACCATCTAGCGACGGTTTCGGTGATGGTGGTTTTGTAGCCAATTTTCCAAAAGATATTGGACCACCTGCGGCAATACCCATACCACCACCAGCTATACAGCGTGTTCCACCCGTTGGAGGACCAGCCACTGTGGGCCCTCTGATATCTACAGATCCCCTTATTCCAATCGGTGCACCACCTTCGGTGACAGCCAATGCCGATTGGGTGGTGGGCACCGAAGAATATAAGCGTTTTGAAGCAATGTTTAGAGAAGCCGATCGAGATAAGGATGGCTTAGTTTCCGGCCTGGAAGTTAAGAATGTTTTCTTGCAGTCGGGAGTACCACAAAAAATGCTGGCTCATATTTGGTAAGTGAAGATCAATATACAATAAAATAAAGGGCGATGGACTAAAAATTCGAAAGCAATTGGAAGGAACAAACATTTTCAGCGGCGATTATTCCCTCCTAATGCTGGCAACATAGTGAGGTTTTTTTCCATATAAAAACTTCTTCCCAAAGAGATGTCGTACTGAGGGTGGCCCCTTATCATTGAGCTTAAACTTGAATCGGACAGCCCTCATTGATATGTGGGAAGTTTTTCCACTGTTTCTTAGTGGAATGTTCATGGGCAAATTTGCATTTGCAACATTGGCGCAGAGGTTAGCATGTCCACCTAGACGCTGAACGCCTGGGTTCGAATCCCGGCGAGACCATCAGAAAAAATTTTCAGCGGTGGTTTTCCCCTCCTTATGCTGGCAACATTTGTACTATGCCATGTAAAACTTCTCTCCAAAGAGGTGTCGCACTGCGGCACGCCGTTTGGGCTCGGCTATAAAGAGGAATCCCCTTATCATTGAGCTTAAACTTGAATCGGACTGCACTGTGGGAAGTTTGCCTCTGTTTCTTAGTAGAATTAAATTCAACATTTTGTTGAGATCTTCATAAAATGGAAAATCTTCAAATTAAGGATCGACCCGTAAATTCTTATAAACATTTCGATTAAATTGTTTTTTAAGATGCCATTGAGAACAGATTGGCATTCCTGCCTCTGTTTCTTGGTGGAATTAAATTCAACATTTTGTTGACATCTTCATAAAATGGAAAATCTTCACATTTTGGATCGACTCGTAAATTCTTATAAACAATTCGATTAAATTGTTATTTAAGATGCCATTGAGATCAGTTTGGCATTCCTCCAAAAGACTTATATTCTAACGCTATCTTGTCTTTTTCCATTTAAGGGCCCTTTGCGATACTAATCAATCGGGAAAATTAACACTTGAACAATTTGCTCTCGCCATGTGGATGGTGGAGCGTAAACAAAAGGGCATTGACCCTCCTCAAGTATTGACTGCCAATATGGTGCCACCATCTATGCGTGGTATTGTATCCGGAGTAGATGTACAAGCTCAGGTATGTAGATTTTTGTAAAACATTGCACGAAACAGAAATCTTTATTGATTACCTTCTTCTTCTTCTTCTTAAGGAGCAAAAGCCTACCTATACCAATCCCGAATTGGAAATGATATCGAAAGAAATTGAAGAATTGGCTAAGGAAAGAAGAGCTCTAGAAACAGAGATTGCTCAAAAGGAAGCAGATATACGCATTAAAAATGGTGAAGTCAGGAGTTTACAAGTAAGTGGAAAATGAAAATTTTAATATTGCAGAGAGTTGGCTGAAAGCGACGGTCTAGCAAAATCAAAACTTTGTAATGTTTGAATAGGTGTTTCTAAAGGCTGTTCTAACATATTTTTTGTTTTCTTTTCTTAATATAGAGTGAATTGGACACTTTGTCAGCCACTTTGAAACAGCTGGAAAATCAAAGGGGTGAAGCTCAAAAACGCTTGGATGATTTACAAGCTCAGGTAAGTTTGTGTTGTGCTTGCATGTGGTTTTCAAAGTTATCAGTTCCTTGTTTGACTTGATTTGATTCTTTTCCTAATTTGTTTTGTTTACTTTTATAAATCTTAATTTGGTTTTAATTATCCATACCACCCACCATCACCATTATAAAAACAAACTGGGGATATATTTTCGAAAAATCAAAACTATCAAAAAATCAATGTCTTCTACATAAAAAAATATATATGTATATGTATACAAATATACACTTGTTGTAAATACATGTGTACATTAATACGTAAAAAAAATTATTAAAAATTGTTTATGAAATGCACAAAATACAAAAACATACATACATATATTAAATATAGAGCATGGAATATGAGAAGTCCCTACAAAGCATAAATCTTGAAATTCCCCAAATGAGAAATCAGGTTGGTTCTGCTCCTACTTCGCACTTGTTTTTGTTTGTTGTTTTTTGTGTAAAACACTTTATGTTGTTTTCCTTTGTATATCACCCACCACTTTTATGTTTTTTTTTTTCAAATTTAATATTTTTCTCACTTTATGTTCTTTATGTTGTGTTTTATTTACTACAATTTACTTTTTGGTTTATTTCAAATGTTTTTTCTCTTTTGTTTAAATACATACTTTTTTCTGTAACCAACAACGAAATCATTGTGCATGTGTCCTTGCTGTAATAAAACACGCGAAAGAATGTTTGTAAAAACACGAAAAAAATATATCTTCGTTTATGTAACATGTCTTTATGGCACATTTCCCCACCATATTTAATCGCCCATTCTCAATTGTTTGCTGTTTTAGGTCAACAAGATCCGTGAACAGTGCCAGAAACAAGAGGAAACTATCAACGAACAAGAGGGTGAATTGAATAATAAACGTTCCGAGCTGCAAAAGCTTAAGGATGAAGAAAATTCCCTGCAAAAGGAATATGATGAGAATAATCGCGAATTGCAAAAGCTCACAAACCATTTGCAAAACACACAACTGCAGATAAGTTCGGTGAGTAAATATATAATTTTTTAAGAGGATAACCAACTGAGAAAATTGTTCTAAAGTTCATTAACGCTTTAGCTCAATAATAAGGGAACCCCTTTTTATTTACTTTTCTTTTATTTATTTGAAGTTTTAAAGCCCTATAAGAGTTTGAACAGCGTTCCGCTGAATGAGACCACTCACTACAGAAGTTTTATATGGCTATATAGGTATCTGACTGATGACGCCAGTTTTTCGAACACGGCGTTCAGCATCATATACCTGTGTATTAATCTCTGCGCTATGAAGTAGCATCTATTGTTCAATTTTATTTTTATACCCACCACCGAAGGAGTCCAATTTCGCCGAAATTTTGGTACAGTAAGGTGTAAAAGCCCCTCAAAATCCTTATTCAATTTGGCCCAGATCTGTCAAGATTTGGATATATCTGCCATATAAACCGATCTCTCGATTTAAGGTTTTGGGCCCACAAAAGGCGCATTTATTGTCCGATTTCGCCGAAATTTGGGACAGTGGGTTGTGTAAGGCCCTTATATCTACCAAAAATGCCAATATATTGTTCTACAAATTGTACTTAATGTCCGTGCTGAATTTCCGATATAGCTGCTATGGGGTCATAAATTATGCATTTTTCACCGGATTATGATGAAAGGTCGTTTACATGTATACCCGAGGTGGTGGGTTTCCAAAGTTCGGTACGACCGAACTTAACGCTTTTTTACTAGAGATGGCAAAATATCGATGGCATCATCGATACCAACGATATTTAATTTTTTGACTGAATATCAATAGATATTTTTCCGATCAATACTATTGCAAAAGTTAAATTTTGTGCAAAACTTTCATCCGATTAGACTAACATTTTGTACAATGATATCTCTCATGACTTCCAACTGACTTTATTAAATAAAAATAATAAAAAATATCTCCGCCTATGACGCTGAACGTCTGGGTTCGAATCCCGGCGAGACCATCAGAAAAAATTTTTAAACAGTGGTTTTCTCTCCAAAGAGGTGTCGCACTGCGGCACGCCATTCGGACTAGGCTATTAAAAGGAGGCTCCTTATCATTGAGCTTAAACTTGAATCGGTCTGCTATCATTGATATGTGAGAAGTTTGCCCCTGGTCCTAAGTGGAATATTCATGAATTTGGATTTCTATAGAAAATCTCGTCGAAATTCGATTTCTATAATCATCAGTCTAAATTCTTTTGGCAATTCGCCGAAATTTGATTTCTATAGAAATTTCGTCAAAGTATGATTAGATTAGATTTAGATTTATTTGTTTGTTTTCACATACAACAAGATAAGAATGAAATTTAACACAGTTTTAATCAGTCTTATACATATAAAGGGTGATTTTTTAAGAGCTCATCTCGCGATAGCGATTACAGTGACGTTACGATTCGCATCATCGTTGAAGAAGTACGGTCCAATGATGCCACCAGGCCATAAACCGCACCAAACTGTGCCTTTTGCTGTATGCATTGGTAGCTCTTGCAATGCTTCTGGCTGATCTTCACTCCAAAATCGACAATTCTGCTTATTTACGTAACCATTGAGCCAAAAATGAGCTTCGTTGCTCCATGGAAGGAGCGCGCGATAAACTTTCTTTACAGAGCACGCATTTTGATGATAAAATTCAATAATTTGCAAGCGTTGTTGACTCATGGTTAAATTATAGACCAAACTGAAGATGTTTGACAGTGAAATAAAACACGAAACGTGCGTGAGCTGTTTAAATCAGTGTTGCCAAAAAGATAATAGCTAAAAAATCACCATTTATAAAAAAAATGTTACATAAAATATAATGACTGATATATTAAAAAACAATAAGATTAACTTAAAAACAATAAGATTACTAAAAACAATTGTAGTGATTATCCAATATTGCTCTTATTAATGAATTTGCGTTGCCAATACATTAGATTGATTAGGGTACAGAGTTGCATAAATGGATTGCGTTTGCAAAATATTGCCATTTTGAAATCAGCGGACGATACCACTACCAAATGATGCTTTTGATACAGGCAGTCAGGGCATATTTTCGTGGATAATTTTATCCAAAAGTTAATTTTTTTGAAAGTAAGAAAATCCTCAAATTTTTTATTGCATATATTTTCTTGATAAAGAGAACATTTCTCGTATCGATTCAGACCATTACAATAGCTTTATCAGCTCTTTCCAATCGTTTATTGCTCCCAGAGTGACATTTACTAAACAGTTGACTTCCACAGCAGAGTACAGGCAATAAATACGATTTAGCCAGAAAGAGACGTATGAGTTTTGGTGTAAACGATTTTGTTTGGGTACAGAGACCTAAGCATACCAAATATTTTCCAGTAGTCGTAGTAATATGAACGGACCATGTAAGAGAGTTATAGAAGATTGTTAGCCTTTTCAACAAGCTGCATGTGCTGGTGACTCATTGATATGCGATCATCAGTAATTAACTTCTGGTTACGATTTGAAATTAAAACCATGTTCCCACTAGAGCCCAAATCCGCTTGATTTGAGATAATCTCCAAATCTTGTTTCCACTACGATTTATGCGGTTTTTATTTGTCAACGGTGACGTTTTTGACAGCGTTTTTATTGTTTACAGCATATACTTCGCGTCAGCAATTAAATTTGTGAAACGATTACAGCGAGAGCCGTTGCCGTTCTCTAGCGTTCGAAGAAATCATGTGTAGTACGGAAGAAGTGTAATTTGCCACAGAAAGAACGTCTGTCATTACACAAAAATACATGCATTGGGAAAAAGTACAGCTAATAGACAGGGTTGTCGAGCGTGGTTATTGTGGTAATTGTATCATATAGCGTTCTCGCTATTAATACGATTCAAATACAACATTCCAATACACGGCCCTTGAAGCCATCACACCTATTATGGTTGAAAAGTCTTCTAACCAAAGACGAAAAGCGTCCCATAGTGTTTGGTGTGTGCTGCTATCTTTGGCTTTCCTTTTCCATTTGCATCTCCGATCATTGGGTTAGTCTCGAAAGAGAAACAAACAAAAATTTTAAAATTTAATGATCTTTGCCCTAACAGGCAAAATACTTGAAGAATTACTACTAAATTTTATAATTTCAATAAGGAATTGTCAAAAGTGCTGCCCAAAAATCCCAATACTAACCCTTATTCAATGTAAAGGCAGCGTTGCATTTGAATTTGGAAGGAGATTTGCTGCAAATCGCCTCAAAAAAGTAGATTTGCGAAAATGTATGGGAAACCTCGTTGCAAAACACGAGATTTCCGAAATCGCGTCCCAAATCTAGATTTGCTCCAAGTGGAAACTTGGTATAAGAGACAGTTGAATTTGTTAGGATTTATATGAAGTTGGGCCAATACCTTGAAAGTTGAAGTGGGCTAACACCTTGAAAGAGTTGAAAATATTGTCCAAATCTTTATTTATCTTTACGAATCCTTGACGTATTTCAGTTTTGGGAAAGCTCAAGTACAGCTGAATATCATCAGCATATATATGGATAGAAGAATAGCCGGGTGGGAAGGTCGTTAAAATATACATTGAGAAAAGCAGTGGTCCCAGAATCGAGCCTTGAGGTACACTTTTATTCAGTAGTAATGATTTGGATATTAGATCCTTGCTTGCAACTGATTGAGTTCTTTGACAGTGGTAGTTTTTAACTCACAACAAAGCAGAGGCGGAAAACCTCAACCTCTTCATATCTCTTATTTCTGGATATGTTCAATTTCTCTTTAGTTTCTTTGAGAGCCTCTTTGAACAACATCCACTGCCTCTCAAATCGCACTTCAAGTTCATGTTTAATTTTTTTACAGCTAAGGTGTTTTTGATATATTCTCTGGATTTGATTAATCTTCTCTCTCTCTCTCTCTCTTTGATAATCCCGTTAACTTACTTAATAGCTCCTCACGAATTCTCTTTAAACGATTCACTAGTTGAAACACTTTTTTTTTCCTTTTTCTTGTTGGCAACAATGTTTTTTACTTTAGCAAATATAAAAACAAACGGAGCAAAACAAAATAGAACTTTCTCACACAAGGATTTCTCTTACAT